>NC_068440.1:34624724-34664724 GCF_023373465.1 Oncorhynchus keta | reverse complement strand
GAGAACAGAGGGAGAGAGGGATCAGGGGAGAGAGGCAGCAGGCGAAGTAGGGATGGCGAGAACTGAGGGAGAGAGGGATCAGGGGAGAGAGGCAGCATGCGAAGTAGGGATGGAGAGAACAGAGGGAGAGAGGGAGCAGGGGAGAGAGGGAGCAGGGGAGAGAGGGAACAGGGGAGAGAGGGATCAGGGAAGAAAGGGAGCAGGGGAGAGAGGCAGCAGGCGAAGTAGGGATGGAGAGAACAGAGGGAGAGAGGGAGCAGGGGAGAGAGGGAGCAGGGGAGAGAGGGATCAGAGAAGAAAGGGAGCAGGGGAGAGAGGGAGCAGGGGAGAGAGGGAGCAGGGGAGAAAGGGAGAAAGGGAGAGATGGAGCAGGGGAGAGAAGGAGCAGGGGAAAGAGGGAGCAGGGGATAAAGGGAGCAGGGGAGAGAGGGAGCAGGGGAGAAAGGGAGCAGGGGAGAGAGGGAGCAGGGGAGAGAGGGAGCAGGGGAGAGAGGGAGCAGGGGAGAGGGGAGCAGGGGAGAGGGGAGCAGGGGAGAGAGGGAGCAGGGGAGAGAGGGAGCAGGGAGAGAGGGAGCAGGGGAGAGAGGCAGCAGGCGAAGTAGGGATGGAGAGAACAGAGGGAGAGAGGGAGCAGGGGAGAGAGGGATCAGGGGAGAGAGGCAGCAGGCGAAGTAGGGATGGAGAGAACAGAGGGAAAGAGGGATCAGGGGAGAGAGGGAGCAGGGGAGAGAGGGAACAGGGGAGAGAGGGATCAGGGAAGAAAGGGAGCAGGGGAGAGAGGCAGCAGGCGAAGTAGGGATGGAGAGAACAGAGGGAGAGAGGGAGCAGGGGAGAGAGGGAGCAGGGGAGAGAGGGAGCAGGGGAGAGAGGGATCAGGGAAGAAAGGGAGCAGGGGAGAGAGGGAGCAGGGGAGAGAGGGAGCAGGGGAGAAAGGGAGCAAGGGAGAGAGGGAGCAGGGGAGAGAAGGAGCAGGGGAAAGAGGGAGCAGGGGATAAAGGGAGCAGGGGAGAGAGGGAGCAGGGGAGAAAGGGAGCAGGGGAGAGAGGGAGCAGGGGAGAAAGGGAGCAGGGGAGAAAGGGAGCAGGGGAGAGAGGGAGCAGGGGAGAAAGGGAGCAGGGGAGAGAGGGAGCAGGGGAGAAAGGGAGCAGGGGAGAGAGGGAGCAGGGGAGAGAGGGAGCAGGGGAGGGAGAGAGCTTCTGGCTCTGAAACAGCTACAGTCTAGCTGCAGGGCTTACATGAAGTAACCTGGTGTAAATCAAGATGAAACGGTTTGGCTCCCAGTCAACAGTTGGTACTAGCGCCTGAGCCATAGTGCCATTGTGATCATTCACTGTTGTTGCACTTGTTCCACTGCCCTTCCCCTTCCCCTGTTTCTACCCCATTATACTGGAATTGGCTTTGATGGAGTCAGGGAGACAGCACAAGGAGCAGGCCCGGGGCTGATGGAGACAGGACAAGGAGCAGGCCCAGGGCTGATGGAGACAACACAAGGAGCAGGCCCAGGGCTGATGGAGACAACACAAGGAACAGGCCCAGGGCTGATGGAGACAACACAAGGAGCAGGCCCATGGCTGATGGAGTCAGGGAGACAGCACAAGGAGCAGGCCCAGGGCTGATGGAGACAACACAAGGAGCAGGCCCATGGCTGATGGAGTCAGGGAGACAACACAAGGAGCAGGCCCGGGGCTGATGGAGACAACACAAGGAACAGGCCCAGGGTTGATGGAGACAACACAAGGAACAGGCCCAGGGCTGATGGAGTCAATACAAGGAGCAGGCCCATGGCTGATGGAGACAACACAAGGAGCAGGCCCAGGGCTGATGGAGTCAATACAAGGAGCAGGCCCATGGCTGATGGAGACAACACAAGGAGCAGGCCCAGGGCTGATGGAGTCAATACAAGGAGCAGGCCCATGGCTGATCGAGTCAGGGAGACAGCACAAGGAGCAGGCCCGGGGCTGATGGAGACAACACAAGGAACAGGCCCAGGGCTGATGGAGACAGCACAAGGAGCAGGCCCAGGGCTGATGGAGTCAACACACGGATCAGGCCCAGGGCTGATGGAGTCAACACAAGGAACAGGCCCAGGGCTGATGGAGTCAACACAAGGAGCAGGCCCAGGGCTGATGGAGTCAACACAAGGAGCAGGCCCAGGGCTGATGGAGTTAACACGAGGAGCAGGCCCAGGGCTGATGGAGACAACACAAGGAACAGGCCCAGGGCTGATGGAGTCAACACAAGGAGCAGGCCCAGGGCTGATGGAGTCAACACAAGGAACAGGCCCAGGGCTGATGGAGACAACACAAGGAACAGGCCCAGGGCTGATGGAGTCAATACAAGGAGCAGGCCCATGGCTGATGGAGACAACACAAGGAGCAGGCCCAGGGCTGATGGAGTCAATACAAGGAACAGGCCCATGGCTGATGGAGACAACACAAGGAGCAGGCCCAGGGCTGATGGAGACAATACAAGGAGCAGGCCCATGGCTGATGGAGTCAGGGAGACAACACAAGGAGCAGGCCCGGGGCTGATGGAGACAACACAAGGAACAGGCCCAGGGCTGATGGAGACAGCACAAGGAGCAGGCCCAGGGCTGATGGAGTCAACACAGGGCTGGGATCAGGCCCAGGGCTGATGGAGTCAACACAAGGAACAGGCCCAGGGCTGATGGAGTCAACACAAGGAGCAGGCCCAGGGCTGATGGAGTCAACACAAGGAGCAGGCCCAGGGCTGATGGAGTTAACACAAGGAGCAGGCCCAGGGCTGATGGAGACAACACAAGGAACAGGCCCAGGGCTGATGGAGTTAACACAAGGAGCAGGCCCAGGGCTGATGGAGTCAATACAAGGAGCTGGCCCATGGCTGATGGAGTCAACACAAGGAACAGGCCCAGGGCTGATGGAGTCAACACAAGGAGCAGGCCCAGGGCTGATGGAGTTAACACAAGGAGCAGGCCCAGGGCTGATGGAGTCAACACAAGGAGCAGGCCCAGGGCTGATGGAGTCAATACAAGGAGCTGGCCCATGGCTGATGGAGTCAACACAAGGAACAGGCCCAGGGCTGATGGAGTCAACACAAGGAGCAGGCCCAGGGCTGATGGAGTCAACACAAGGAGCAGGCCCAGGGTTGATGGAGTCAACACAAGAAGCATGCCCAGGGCTGATGGGAGTCAACACAAGGAGCAGGCCCAGGGCTGATGGAGTCAATACAAGGAGCAGGCCCAGGGCTGATGGAGTCAACACAAGGATCAGGCCCAGGGCTGATGGAGTCAATACAAGGAGCAGGCCCAGGGCTGATGGAGTCAACACAAGGAGCAGGTCCAGGGCTGATGGAGTTAACACAAGGAGCAGGCCCAGAGTTGATGGAGACAACACAAGGAGCAGGCCCAGGGTTGATGGAGACAACTCAAGGAGCAGGCCCAGGGTTGATGGAGACAACACAAGGAGCAGGCCCAGGGTTGATGGAGACAACACAAGGAACAGGCCCAGGGCTGATGGAGTCAACACAAGGAGCAGGCCCAGGGCTGATGGAGTCAACACAAGGAGCAGGCCCAGGGCTGATGGAGTCAATACAAGGAGCAGGCCCATGGCTGATGGAGTCAACACAAGGAGCAGGCCCAGGGCTGATGGAGTCAATACAAGGAGCAGGCGCATGGCTGATGGAGTCAGGGAGACAGCACAAGGAGCAGGCCCAGGGTTGATGGAGTTAACACAAGGAGCAGGCCCAGGGCTGATGGAGTCAATACAAGGAGCAGGCCCATGGCTGATTGAGTCAACACAAGGAGCAGGCCCAGGGCTGATGGAGTCAATACAAGGAGCAGGCCCATGGCTGATGGAGTCAACACAAGGAGCAGGCCCAGGGCTGATGGAGTCAATACAAGGAGCAGGCGCATGGCTGATGCAGTCAGGGAGACAGCACAAGGAGCAGGCCCAGGGTTGATGGAGTTAACACAAGGAGCAGGCCCAGGGCTGATGGAGACAATACAAGGAGCAGGCCCATGGCTGATTGAGTCAACACAAGGAGCAGGCCCAGGGCTGATGGAGTCAATACAAGGAGCAGGCCCATGGCTGATGGAGTCAGGGCAGAGGGCTGATGGAGTCACACAAGGAGCAGGCCCAGGGCTGATGGAGTCAACACAAGGAGCAGGCCCAGGGCTGATGGAGACAACACAAGGAGCAGGCCCAGGGCTGATGGAGACAACACAAGGAGCAGGCCCAGGGCTGATGGAGACAACACAAGGAGCAGGCCCAGGGCTGATGGAGTTAACACAAGGAGCAGGCCCAGGGCTGATGGAGACAACACAAGGAGCAGGCCCAGGGCTGATGGAGTCAATACAAGGAGCAGGCCCAGGGTTGATGGAGACAACACAAGGAGCAGGCCCAGGGTTGATGGAGACAACTCAAGGAGCAGGCCCAGGGCTGATGGAGACAACACAAGGAGCAGGCCCAGGGCTTGATGGAGACAACACAAGGAGCAGGCCCAGGGCTGATGGAGTCAATACAAGGAGCAGGCCCATGGCTGATGGAGTCAACACAAGGAGCAGGCCCAGGGCTGATGGAGTCAATACAAGGAGCAGGCCCATGGCTGATGGAGTCAGGGAGACAGCACACAAGGAGCAGGCCCAGGGTTGATGGAGTTAACACAAGGAGCAGGCCCAGGGCTGATGGAGTCAATACAAGGAGCAGGCCCATGGCTGATGGAGTCAACACAAGGAGCAGGCCCAGGGTTGATGGAGTCAATACAAGGAGCAGGCCCATGGCTGATGGAGTCAGGGAGACAGCACAAGGAGCAGGCCCAGGGCTGATGGAGTTAACACAAGGAGCAGGCCCAGGGTTGATGGAGACAACACAAGGAGCAGGCCCAGGGTTGATGGAGACAACACAAGGAACAGGCCCAGGGCTGATGGAGTCAACACAAGGAGCAGGCCCAGGGCTGATGGAGTCAACACAAGGAGCAGGGCTGATGGAGTCAATACAAGGAGCAGGCCCATGGCTGATGGAGTCAACACAAGGAGCAGGCCCAGGGTTGATGGAGACAACACAAGGAGCAGGCCCAGGGTTGATGGAGACAACTCAAGGAGCAGGCCCAGGGCTGATGGAGACAACACAAGGAGCAGGCCCAGGGTTGATGGAGACAACTCAAGGAGCAGGCCCAGGGTTGATGGAGACAACACAAGGAGCAGGCCCAGGGCTGATGGAGACAACACAAGGAGCAGGCCCAGGGTTGATGGAGACAACTCAAGGAGCAGGCCCAGGGTTGATGGAGACAACACAAGGAGCAGGCCCAGGGTTGATGGAGACAACACAAGGAACAGGCCCAGGGCTGATGGAGTCAACACAAGGAGCAGGCCCAGGGCTGATGGAGTCAACACAAGGAGCAGGCCCATGGCTGATGGAGTCAACACAAGGAGCAGGCCCAGGGCTGATGGAGTCAATACAAGGAGCAGGCCCATGGCTGATGGAGTCAGGGAGACAGCACAAGGAGCAGGCCCAGGGCTGATGGAGACAACACAAGGAGCAGGCCCAGGGCTGATGGAGACAACACAAGGAGCAGGCCCAGGGCTGATGGAGACAACACAAGGAGCAGGCCCAGGGCTGATGGAGACAACACAAGGAGCAGGCCCAGGGCTGATGGAGTTAACACAAGGAGCAGGCCCAGGGCTGATGGAGACAACACAAGGAGCAGGCCCAGGGCTGATGGAGACAACACAAGGAGCAGGCCCAGGGTTGATGGAGACAACACAAGGAGCAGGCCCAGGGTTGATGGAGACAACTCAAGGAGCAGGCCCAGGGCTGATGGAGACAACACAAGGAGCAGGCCCAGGGTTGATGGAGACAACACAAGGAGCAGGCCCAGGGCTGATGGAGTCAATACAAGGAGCAGGCCCATGGCTGATGGAGTCAACACAAGGAGCAGGCCCAGGGCTGATGGAGTCAATACAAGGAGCAGGCCCATGGCTGATGGAGTCAGGGAGACAGCACAAGGAGCAGGCCCAGGGTTGATGGAGTTAACACAAGGAGCAGGCCCAGGGCTGATGGAGTCAATACAAGGAGCAGGCCCATGGCTGATGGAGTCAACACAAGGAGCAGGCCCAGGGCTGATGGAGTCAATACAAGGAGCAGGCCCATGGCTGATGGAGTCAGGGAGACAGCACAAGGAGCAGGCCCAGGGCTGATGGAGTTAACACAAGGAGCAGGCCCAGGGTTGATGGAGACAACACAAGGAGCAGGCCCAGGGTTGATGGAGACAACACAATGAACAGGCCCAGGGCTGATGGAGTCAACACAAGGAGCAGGCCCAGGGCTGATGGAGTCAACACAAGGAGCAGGCCCAGGGCTGATGGAGTCAATACAAGGAGCAGGCCCATGGCTGATGGAGTCAACACAAGGAGCAGGCCCAGGGCTGATGGAGTCAATACAAGGAGCAGGCCCATGGCTGATGGAGTCAGGGAGACAGCACAAGGAGCAGGCCCAGGGTTGATGGAGTCAACACAAGAAGCATGCCCAGGGCTGATGGAGTCAACACAAGGAGCAGGCCCAGGGCTGATGGAGTCAATACAAGGAGCAGGCCCAGGGCTGATGGAGTCAACACAAGGAGCAGGCCCAGGGTTGATGGAGACAACTCAATGAGCAGGCCCAGGGCTGATGGAGTTAACACAAGGATCAGGCCCAGGGCTGATGGAGACAACACAAGGAGCAGGCCCAGGGCTGATGGAGACAACACAAGGAGCAGGCCCAGGGTTGATGGAGACAACACAAGGAGCAGGCCCAGGGTTGATGGAGACAACTCAATGAGCAGGCCCAGGGCTGATGGAGACAACACAAGGAGCAGGCCCAGGGCTGATGGAGACAACACAAGGAACAGGCCCAGGGCTGATGGAGACAGGGAGACAGCACAAGGAGCAGGCCCAGGGCTGTTGGAGACAGGGAGACAGCACAAGGAGCAGGCCCAGGGCTGATGGAGTCAGGGAGACAGCACAAGGAGCAGACCCAGGGCTGATGGAGACAACTCAAGGAGCAGGCCCAGGGCTGATGGAGACAACACAAGGAGCAGGCCCAGGGCTGATGGAGACAACACAAGGAGCAGGCCCAGGGCTGATGGAGACAACACAAGGAGCAGGCCCAGGGTTGATGGAGACAACACAAGGAGCAGGCCCAGGGTTGATGGAGACAACACAAGGAGCAGGCCCAGGGCTGATGGAGACAACACAAGGAGCAGGCCCAGGGCTGATGGAGACAACACAAGGAGCAGGCCCAGGGTTGATGGAGACAACACAAGGAGCAGGCCCAGGGCTGATGGAGACAACTCAAGGAGCAGGCCCAGGGTTGATGGAGACAACACAAGGAGCAGGCCCAGGGCTGATGGAGACAACACAAGGAGCAGACCCAGGGCTGATGGAGACAACACAAGGAGCAGGCCCAGGGCTGATGGAGACAACTCAAGGAGCAGGCCCAGGGCTGATGGAGACAACACAAGGAGCAGGCCCAGGGCTGATGGAGACAACACAAGGAGCAGGCCCAGGGCTGATGGAGACAACACAAGGAGCAGGCCCAGGGCTGATGGAGACAACACAAGGAGCAGGCCCAGGGCTGATGGAGACAATACAAGGAGCAGGCCCATGGCTGATGGAGTCAGGGAGACAGCACAAGGAGCAGGCCCAGGGTTGATGGAGTTAACACAAGGAGCAGGCCCAGGGCTGATGGAGTCAATACAAGGAGCAGGCCCATGGCTGATGGAGTCAGGGAGACAGCACAAGGAGCAGGCCCAGGGTTGATGGAGTTAACACAAGGAGCAGGCCCAGGGCTGATGGAGTCAATACAAGGAGCAGGCCCATGGCTGATGGAGTCAACACAAGGAGCAGGCCCAGGGCTGATGGAGTCAATACAAGGAGCAGGCCCATGGCTGATGGAGTCAGGGAGACAGCACAAGGAGCAGGCCCAGGGTTGATGGAGTTAACACAAGGAGCAGGCCCAGGGCTGATGGAGTCAATACAAGGAGCAGGCCCATGGCTGATGGAGTCAACACAAGGAGCAGGCCCAGGGCTGATGGAGTCAATACAAGGAGCAGGCCCATGGCTGATGGAGTCAGGAGACAGCACAAGGAGCAGGCCCAGGGCTGATGGAGTTAACACAAGGAGCAGGCCCAGGGTTGATGGAGACAACACAAGGAGCAGGCCCAGGGTTGATGTAGACAACACAATGAACAGGCCCAGGGCTGATGGAGTCAACACAAGGAGCAGGCCCAGGGCTGATGGAGTCAACACAAGGAGCAGGCCCAGGGCTGATGGAGTCAATACAAGGAGCAGGCCCATGGCTGATGGAGTCAACACAAGGAGCAGGCCCAGGGCTGATGGAGTCAATACAAGGAGCAGGCCCATGGCTGATGGAGTCAGGGAGACAGCACAAGGAGCAGGCCCAGGGTTGATGGAGTCAACACAAGAAGCATGCCCAGGGCTGATGGAGTCAACACAAGGAGCAGGCCCAGGGCTGATGGAGTCAATACAAGGAGCAGGCCCAGGGCTGATGGAGTCAACACAAGGAGCAGGCCCAGGGTTGATGGAGACAACTCAATGAGCAGGCCCAGGGCTGATGGAGTTAACACAAGGATCAGGCCCAGGGCTGATGGAGACAACACAAGGAGCAGGCCCAGTGCTGATGGAGACAACACAAGGAGCAGGCCCAGGGTTGATGGAGACAACACAAGGAGCAGGCCCAGGGTTGATGGAGACAACTCAATGAGCAGGCCCAGGGCTGATGGAGTTAACACAAGGATCAGGCCCAGGGCTGATGGAGACAACACAAGGAGCAGGCCCAGGGCTGATGGAGACAACACAAGGAACAGGCCCAGGGCTGATGGAGACAGGGAGACAGCACAAGGAGCAGGCCCAGGGCTGTTGGAGACAGGGAGACAGCACAAGGAGCAGGCCCAGGGCTGATGGAGTCAGGGAGACAGCACAAGGAGCAGACCCAGGGCTGATGGAGACAACTCAAGGAGCAGGCCCAGGGCTGATGGAGACAACACAAGGAGCAGGCCCAGGGCTGATGGAGACAACACAAGGAGCAGGCCCAGGGCTGATGGAGACAACACAAGGAGCAGGCCCAGGGTTGATGGAGACAACACAAGGAGCAGGCCCAGGGTTGATGGAGACAACACAAGGAGCAGGCCCAGGGCTGATGGAGACAACACAAGGAGCAGGCCCAGGGCTGATGGAGACAACACAAGGAGCAGGCCCAGGGTTGATGGAGACAACACAAGGAGCAGGCCCAGGGCTGATGGAGACAACTCAAGGAGCAGGCCCAGGGTTGATGGAGACAACACAAGGAGCAGGCCCAGGGCTGATGGAGACAACACAAGGAGCAGACCCAGGGCTGATGGAGACAACACAAGGAGCAGGCCCAGGGCTGATGGAGACAACTCAAGGAGCAGGCCCAGGGCTGATGGAGACAACACAAGGAGCAGGCCCAGGGCTGATGGAGACAACACAAGGAGCAGGCCCAGGGCTGATGGAGACAACACAAGGAGCAGGCCCAGGGCTGATGGAGACAACACAAGGAGCAGGCCCAGGGCTGATGGAGACAACACAAGGAGCAGGCCCAGGGCTGATGGAGACAACACAAGGAGCAGGCCCAGGGCTGATGGAGACAACTCAAGGAGCAGGCCCAGGGTTGATGGAGACAACTCAAGGAGCAGGCCCAGGGTTGATGGAGACAACACAAGGAGCAGGCCCAGGGCTGATGGAGACAACACAAGGAGCAGGCCCAGGGTTGATGGAGACAACTCAAGGAGCAGGCCCAGGGTTGATGGAGACAACACAAGGAGCAGGCCCAGGGCTGATGGAGACAACACAAGGAGCAGGCCCAGGCCTGATGGAGACAACTCAAGGATCAGGCCCAGGGCTGATGGAGACAACTCAAGGAGCAGGCCCAGGGTTGATGGTGACAACACAAGGAGCAGGCCCAGGGCTGATAGAGTCAACACAAGGGGCAGGCCCAGGGCTGATACAAGGTGTATGGTATTATATGATGCTGTAGTGGTTAGGTGTAGGAAATGGAGTCATGGGGCTTCTCATGACCTTTTACTGCAGACTCGTCAAGTTTAACTACAATTTTAATAACACAAACTTGTTTACAGTTAAAATGATTATTGTGTGTCAATTTGATTTGAGTAATATGACCTGTGACAAACATCATCAGAAGGTTCCTGTAGGATAAAGTGGCATCAGGATCCACGGCAGACATATTTGTTGCTGTAGGAAGAGGGTGTTACCCGATGCCCTCCGATGACCCAGATGAATCTCTTAAAGTGAAATATTTCCACACCTTGGTGTAATCCACTTATCCCAATCTCCCCAATTAGACCTCAAAACCACTTGTCACATTTTTTCTAATAATAATTTAGGTATAAAAATCACCGCGGAGACCCTTTGATGTTCGGTGGCTGTCGACACGTTGCTCTGCTGCAGAGCTGAGGCCGGCTACAGTAGCTGCTGTGGAGATGTTTACCCCTCAGGAGTTAGTGGTTCATCTCTCTCCCTGCATTACATCCCACCCAGGGGGCGTTTGATGATAGTCGTGATAGGGAGACTAACGCTTCACAGGTAGAAAGCTGTATCATTGTGATGATCTACTGCCACAGCATATACAGTTATAATACAGTGCCTTGCAAAAGTATTCAGACCCCTTGGATTTCTTCACATTTTATTGTTACAAAGTGGGATTCAAATGTAATTGTAATTTCTTTGGTCAACAAACTACAAAAAAAATTAAATTCATAAAAATTCTATAACTGCCACTGAACAAAAATATAAACGTAACATTTAAAGTGTTTGTCCCATGTTTCATGAAATAAAAGATTGCAGAAATATTCCATACACACAAAAAGCATATTTCACTTAAATTTTGTGCAATTTTTGTTTTTATAATATCACTGTTAGTGAGAATTTCTCTGTAACCAAGACAATCCATCAACCTGACAGCTGTGGCATATCAAGAAGCATGATCATTACACAGGTGCTCCTTGTGCTGGGGGACAATAAAAGGCCACAAAATGTGCAGTTTTGTCACACAACACAATGCCACAGATGTCTCAAGTTTTGAGGGAGCGTGCAATTGGCATGCTGACTGCAGGAATGTCCACCAGAGCTGTTGCCAGATAATTGTATGTTAATTTCTCTACAATAAGCTGCCTCCAACATAATTTTAGAGAATTTGGCAGTACGTCTAACCGGCCTCACTACCGCAGGCCACGTGTAACCATGACAGCCTAGGACCTCCACATCTGACTTCTTCACCTGCGGGATCATCTGAGACCAGCCACCCGAACGAACAGCTGATGAAACTGTGAGTTTGCACAACCAAAGAATTTCTGCCGAAACTGTCAGAAACAATCTCACGGAAGATCATATTTTTGCTCATCGTCCTCACGAGGGTCTTAAAGTGACTGCAGTTGGGCGTCGTAACCAACTTCAGTGGGCCAACGCTCAACTTCCATGGCCACTGGCACGCTAGAGAAGTGTGCTCTTCATGGATGAATCCCGATTTCAACTGTACCGGGCAGATGGCAGACAGTGTTTATGGCGTCGTGTGGGCGAGCGGTTTGCTGATGTCAACATTGTGAACAGGTGGCGGTGGGGTTATGGCATGAGCAGGCGTAAGCTACGGACAACAAACACAATTACATTTTATCGATGGCAATTTGAATGCACAGAGATACCGTGACGATATCCTGAGGCCCGTTGTCATGCCATTCATCTGCCCCCATCACCTCATGTTTCAGCATGATAATACACGGCCCCATGTCACAAGGATCTGTTCACAATTCCAGGAAGCAGAAAATGTCCCAGTTCTTCCATGGCCTGCATACTCACCAGACATGTCACCCATTGAGAAAGTTTAGGATGCTCTGGATTGACGTGTACGACAGCGTGTTCCAGTTCCCGCCAATATCCAGCAACTTCGCACAGCCATGGAAGAGGAGTGGGACAACATTCCACAGGCCATAATCAACAGCCTGATCAACTCTATTCGAAGGAGATGTATCGCGCTGCATGAGGCAACTTCTGGGCACACCAGATACTGACTGGTTTTCAGATCCACTCCCCTCATTTTTTTAAGGTATTTGTGACCAACAGATGCATATCTGTATTCCCAGTCATGTGAAATCCATTAGGTTAGGTAGGGCCTAACTACTCTATTCCAATTGACTGATTACCTTGTGAACTGTAACTTTGCATGTTGTGTTTATCGGTGTGAAGAATGAGTAGCTGTATCCAAATGTCTTCCACTTTGACATTACAGAGTAGATTGACAGAATGTTACAATTACGTACATTTTAGTCCCGCTTTGTAACGTATTTATTATTTTGATAACTATTCTATTAATTCACTTACCCACATAACAGGATTTTCCCTTTTTTTCTGATGATTAATAGGCCTTGTGTGTTTTGGCTTGGCGCTTAGTGTCCTGTGGTATGGTTTCACCGTGTCACCACGATAATATCTACAGTACAAGGTGAATTAAAGCCGTTCGCTAGCTCAAGGATTAAGACAGTATCACAGAGAACAATGCACTCCTCTTAAATTTAGTGAAGACCAGTGGTTTACCACCTGTGGTGCTCAAATTAATGACTCGTGATTAGAGGGTCAAGCTCTTTCAAGCCCAAATTATACATCGACATGGGAACGTGGTTATTTTGGGAACAATTTTGTACACTGCAAGGGAGAATAGAAAATGCAATAGAATAGAACTGTAATTAGCTTACAGTGTAAAATGACAGATTCTAACCAGGCATATATAGAGATGGCTACAAGTTGATGTGTGCTCTAGGTGTCAGATCCTGTTTGCGTAGTCTATAGCTAAACTTCCCCTTCCTGTCCCTGTCATATGACGTCATGTCACCTCTATTTTCTAACGGTGATCCGGTCAAACAGTGTGTAAGATGGAGACTGCGTCTTCGAGGTACAATCAAGGTCCTGTTTGCATAGCCTTCGACCTGTCCCTGTGATGGTATGGTGTCTCCCTGTGATGGTATGGTGTCTCCCTGTGATGGTATGGTGTCTCCCTGTGATGGTATGGTGTCTCCCTGTGATGGTATGGTGTCTCCCTGTGATTATAGGGTGTTGTCCCTGTGATGGTATGGTGTCTCCCTGTGATGGTATGTTGTCTCCCTGTGATGGTATGGTGTCTCCCTGTGATGGTATGGTGTCTCCCTGTGATGGTAAGATGTCTCCCTGTGATGGTATGGTGTCTCCCTGTGATGGTATGGTGTCTCCCTGTGATGGTATGGTGTCTCCCTGTGATGGTATGGTGTCTCCCTGTGATGGTATGGTGTCTCCCTGTGATGGTATGGTGTCTCCCTGTGATGGTATGGTGTCTCCCTGTGATGGTATGGTGTCTCCCTGTGATGGTATGGTGTCTCCCTGTGATTATAGGGTGTTGTCCCTGTGATGATATGGTGTCTCCCTGTGATGATATGGTGTCTCCCTGTGATGGTATGGTGTCTCCCTGTGATGGTATGGTGTCTCCCTGTGATTATAGGGTGTTGTCCCTGTGATGATATGGTGTCTCCCTGTGATGGTATGGTGTCTCCCTGTGATTATAGGGTGTTGTCCCTGTGATGATATGGTGTCTCCCTGTGATGGTATGGTGTCTCCCTGTGATGATATGGTGTCTCCCTGTGATGGTATGTTGTCTCCCTGTGATTATAGGGTGTTGTCCCTGTGATGATATGGTGTCTCCCTGTGATGGTATGGTGTCTCCCTGTGATTATAGGGTGTTGTCCCTGTGATGATATGGTGTCTCCCTGTGATGGTATGATGTCTCCCTGTGATTATAGGGTGTTGTCCCTGTGATGGTATGGTGTCTCCCTGTGATGGTATGGTGTCTCCCTGTGATTATAGGGTGTTGTCCCTGTGATGGTATGGTGTCTCCCTGTGATTATAGGGTGTTGTCCCTGTGATTATATGGTGTCTCCCTGTGATGGTATGGTGTCTCCCTGTGATTATAGGGTGTTGTCCCTGTGATGGTATGTTGTCTCCCTGTGATGGTATGGTGTCTCCCTGTGATGGTATGGTGTCTCCCTGTGATTATAGGGTGTTGTCCCTGTGATTATATGGTGTCTCCCTGTGATGGTATGGTGTCTCCCTGTGATTATAGGGTGTTGTCCCTGTGATAGTATGGTGTCTCCCTGTGATGGTATTCTGTCTCCCTGTGATTATAGGGTGTTGTCCCTGTGATGGTATGGTGTCTCCCTGTGATGGTATGGTGTCTCCCTGTGATGGTATGGTGTCTCCCTGTGATTATAGGGTGTTGTCCCTGTGATTATATGGTGTCTCCCTGTGATGGTATGGTGTCTCCCTGTGATTATAGGGTGTTGTCCCTGTGATGGTATGGTGTCTCCCTGTGATGATATGGTGTCGTCCCTGTGATTATATGGTGTCTCCCTGTCGTCCCTGTGGTCCTTCTGTAGCTCAGTTGGTAGAGCATGGCGCTTGTAACGCCAGGGTAGTGGGTTCGATCCCCGGGACCACCCATACGTAGAATGTATGCACACATGACTGTAAGTCGCTTTGGATAAAAGCGTCTGCTAAATGGCATATATTATTATATTATATTATATATTATGATATGGTGTCTCCCTGTGATTATAGGGTGTTGTCCCTGTGATGGTATGGTGTCTCCCTGTGATTATAGGGTGTTGTAATAATAATAATAATACCTATGATGGTATGGTGTCTCCCTGTGATGGTATGGTGTCTCCCTGTGATTATAGGGTGTTGTCCCTGTGATGGTATGGTGTCTCCCTGTGATGATATGGTGTCGTCCCTGTGATTATATGGTGTCTCCCTGTGATGATATGGTGTCTCCCTGTGATGGTATGGTGTCTCCCTGTGATGGTATGGTGTCTCCCTGTGATGATATGGTGTCTCCCTGTGATGATATGGTGTCTCCCTGTGATGATATGGTGTCTCCCTGTGATGATATAGTGTCGTCCCTGTGATTATATAGTGTCGTCCCTGTGATTATATGGTGTCTCCCTGTGATGATATAGTGTCTCCCTGTGATTATATAGTGTCGTCCCTGTGATTATATGGTGTCTCCCTGTGATGATATAGTGTCTCCCTGTGATTATATAGTGTCGTCCCTGTGATTATATGGTGTCTCCCTGTGATGATATGGTGTCTCCCTGTGATGATATGGTGTCTCCCTGTGATGATATAGTGTCTCCCTGTGATTATATAGTGTCGTCCCTGTGATTATATGGTGTCTCCCTGTGATGATATAGTGTCTCCCTGTGATGATATAGTGTCTCCCTGTGATGATATAGTGTCTCCCTGTGATGATATGGTGTCTCCCTGTGATGATATGGTGTCTCCCTGTGATGATATGGTGTCGTGCCTGTGATGATATAGTGTCTCCCTGTGATTATATAGTGTCTCCCTGTGATTATATAGTGTCTCCCTGTGATGATATGGTGTCGTGCCTGTGATGATATGGTGTCGTCCCTGTGATGATATGGTGTCACCCTGTTTGTACAGTAGATCCCCTGGATGATGCGGTAGAACAGTGTATAATCCCCTCTGGTATCAAGGACCAGAGATTCAGGGACTAAGGACCAGGGACTATGGACCAGGAACTAAGGAATTATTGGACTAAGGACCAGGGACTAAGGACCCGGAACTAAGGACCAGGGACTAAGGACCAGGAACTAAGAAATTCAGGAACTAAAGACCAGAGATTCAGGGACTAAGGACCAGGGCCTAAGGGACAGGGACTAAGGGACAGGGACTATGGACCAGGGACTAGGGACCAGGGACTAAGGGACAGGGACTAAGGACCAGGGACTAAGGGACAGGGACTAAGGGACAGGGACTAAGGACCAGGGACTAAGGGACAGTTACTAAGGACCAGGGACTAAGGGGCAGGGACTAAGGGGCAGGGACTAAGGGACAGGGACCAAGGGACAGGGACTAAGGACCAGGGACTAAGGGACAGGGACCAAGGGACAGGGACTAAGGGACAGGGACTAAGGACCAGGGACTAAGGGACAGGGACCAAGGGACAGGGACTAAGGACCAGGGACTAAGGGACAGGGACCAAGGGACAGGGACCAAGGGACAGGGACCAAGGGACAGGGACTAAGGGACAGGGACTAAGGACCAGGGACTAAGGGACAGGGACCAAGGGACAGGGACTAAGGGACATGGACCAAGGGACAGGGACCAAGGGACAGGGACTAAGGACCAGGGACTAAGGGACAGGGACCAAGGGACAGGGACTAAGGGACAGGGACTAAGGGACAGGGACTAAGGACCAGGGACTAAGGGACAGGGACTAAGGACGAGGGACTAAGGGACAGGGACCAAGGGACAGGGACTAAGGACCAGGGACCAAGGGACAGGGACCAAGGGACAGGGACCAAGGGACAGGGACTTAGCCTGCCCTGGGAGAGGAACTGGGTGTTCTGGCCCTCCATAGGCATCAGTGTGAGAATGTGAGTGTGTTTGTGTGTGAGCCTGCACCTGTGCATGCAAATCTGGCTTGTTTGTAGGTGACCAAATACTTATTTTCCACCATAATTTGCAAATAAATTCATTAAAAATCCTACAATGTGATTTTCTGGATTTTTTTATTTATTTTGTCTGTCATATTTGAAGTGTACCTATGATGAAAATTACAGGCCTCTCTCATCTTTTTAAGTGGGAGAACTTGCACAATTGGTGGCTGACTAAATACTTTTTTGCACCACTGTACACTCTATAGATATAGAATACTCAAGTTTTACACAAAAAAAAACTATTTTCTACATAGTAGAATAATAGTGATGACATCAAAACTATGAAATAACACATATAGAATAATGTAGTAACCGAAAAATTGTTAAACTAATCAAAATATATTTTATATTTGAGATTCTTCAAATAGCCGCCTTTTGCCTTAATAACACATTTGCCCACTCTTGGAAATCTCTCAACCAGCTTCATTAGGTGGTCACCTGGAATGCATTTCAATTAACAGGTGTGCCTTCTTAAAATGTAATTTGTGGAATTTCTTTCCTTCTTAATGCGTTTGAGACAATCAGTTGTGTTGTGACAAGGTAGGAGTGGTATACAGAAGATGGCCCTATTTGGTAAAAGACCAAGTCAATATTATGGCAAGAACAGCACAAATAAGCAAAGAGAAACGACAGTCCATCATTTCTTTAAGACATGAAGGTCAGTCAATACGGAACATTTCAAGAACTTTGAAAGTTTATTCAAGTGCAGTCGCAAAAACCATCAAGAGCTATGATGAAACTGGCTCTCATGAGGACCGCCACAGGAATGGAAGAACCAGAGTTACCTCTGCTGCAGAGGATAAGATCAGTAGAGTTACCAGACTCAGAAATTGCAGCCCAAAGAAATGCTTCGCAGAGTTCATGTAACAGACTGTCAGGACTTCTAGGAGTAGTGTGTGCGGAGTCAGGCGCAGAGAGCAGAGGATTTAGGACAATTGTATTTATTCCGGTACAGAAACGGTCACACCAAAACACCAGGCGCAGGCAACTGAACGGCCCAAAAACAGGACCCAAACAGTCCGGAGAAATTAAGATAAAATGCACATCCACAAAAACTAACAGAGGAACAAGCCCGCAAAAAAAGCAGGCGGGCATAACCGGTTTACATAGCCCTAACCCTAACCCTAACCCTAACCGGTTTACATAGCCCTAACCCTAACCCTAACAAGAAACAGGTGTAACGAATAAGACAAAACTAACAGATCGGTGGCAGCTAGTAGACCGGTGACGACGACCGCCGAGCGCCGCCCGAACAGAAAGAGGAGCCACCTTCGGTGGCAGCTAGTAGACCGGTGACGATGACCGCTGAGCACCGCCCGAACAGGAAGAGGAGCCACCTTCGGTGGCAGCTAGTAGACCGGTGACGACGACCGCGGAGCGCCGCCCGAACAGGAAGAGGAGCACCTTCGGTGGAAGTCGTGACACAGACACATCTCAACATCAACTGTTCAGAGGAGACTGTGAATCGAAGACCTTTGTGGTCAAATTGCTGCAAAGAAACCACTACTAAAGGACCCCAATAACAAGAAGAGACTTGTTTGGGCCAAGAAACACTATTTTAAGATTTTATTTTAATTATCATGATTTTGATTTGTTTAACACTTTTTTGGTTACTACATGATTCCATATGTGTTATTTAATAGTTTAGATGTCTTCATTATTATTTTACAATATAGAAAATAGTAAAAAATTAAGAAAAACCCTTGAATAAGAAGATGTTCTAAAAGTAGAAATGATGCTGATGTTTGCTTTGCAGCCTTGTATAATAGATTACACTGTATATGCATCAGTCAATCAATCAGATTTTTGTATTCTGGGACATTACAAGAAACCACACATATATTCTGTATGAACAGAGCTGTACCTGTGCTACAGGTAATCTCACTGGATTAACGAACATTGCTGCCGCAGAACGAATTACCATGGTGTCGGCAACATTGTGTCCCCCAGAGTGAACCCCGTGTCACTCTCTCCCCAGCGACATTACTCAACAAGCCCCAACTGTTCTGTTGATGCAGTGAAACCCGTGTCACTCTCTCCCCAGCGACATTACTCAACAAGCCCCAACTGTTCTGTTGATGCAGTGAAACCCGTGTCACTCTCTCCCCAGCGACATTACTCAACAAGCCCAAACTGTTCTGTTGATGCAGTGAACCCCGTGTCACTCTCTCCCCAGCGACATTACTCAACAAGCCCAAACTGTTCTGTTGATGCAGTGAACCCCGTGTCACTCTCTCCCCAGCGACTTTACTCAACACGCCCCAACTGTTCTGTTGATGCAGTGAACCCCGTGTCACTCTCTCCCCAGCGACTTTACTCAACACGCCCCAACTGTTCTGTTGATGCAGTGAACCCCATGTCACTCTCTCCCCAGCGACTTTACTCAACACGCCCCAACTGTTCTGTTGATGCAGTGAAACCCGTGTCACTCTCTCCCCAGCGACATTACTCAACAAGCCCAAACTGTTCTGTTGATGCAGTGAACCCCGTGTCACTCTCTCCCCAGCGACTTTACTCAACACGCCCCAACTGTTCTGTTGATGCAGTGAACCCCGTGTCACTCTCTCCCCAGCGACTTTACTCAACACGCCCCAACTGTTCTGTTGATGCAGTGAACCCCGTGTCACTCTCTCCCCAGCGACATTACTCAAAAGCCCCAACTGTTCTGTTGATGCAGTGAAACCCGTGTCACTCTCTCCCCAGCGACATTACTCAACAAGCCCCAACTGTTCTGTTGATGCAGTGAACCCCGTGTCACTCTCTCCCCAGCGACATTACTCAACACGCCCCAACTGTTCTGTTGATGCAGTGAACCCCGTGTCACTCTCTCCCCAGCGACTTTACTCAACACGCCCCAACTGTTCTGTTGATGCAGTGAACCCCATGTCACTCTCTCCCCAGCGACATTACTCAACAAGCCCCAACTGTTCTGTTGATGCAGTGAACCCCGTGTCACTCTCTCCCCAGCGACATTACTCAACAAGCCCCAACTGTTCTGTTGATGCAGTGAACCCCGTGTCACTCTCTCCCCAGCGACATTACTCAACAAGCCCCAACTGTTCTGTTGATGCAGTGAACCCCGTGTGACTCTCTCCCCAGTGACATTACTCAACACGCCCCAACTGTTCTGTTGATGCAGTGAACCCCGTGTCACTCTCTCCCCAGCGACATTACTCAACAAGCCCCAACTGTTCTGTTGATGCAGTGAACCCCGTGTCACTCTCTCCCCAGCGACATTACTCAACAAGCCCCAACTGTTCTGTTGATGCAGTGAACCCCGTGTCTCTCTCTCCCCAGCGACATTACTCAACAAGCCCCAACTGTTCTGTTGATGCAGTGAACCCCGTGTGACTCTCTCCCCAGTGACATTACTCAACACGCCCCAACTGTTCTATTGATGCAGTGAACCCTGTGTCACTCTTTCAACCAGCGACATTACTCAACAAGCCCCAACTGTTCTGTTGATGCAGTGAACCCCGTGTCTCTCTCCCCAGCGACATTACTAAATAGCCCCGACTGTTCTGTTAATGCAGTGTTGTCTTAGTGTTAATGATCCAACCAGTGCAGAATTGGCCTGAGCTATACAGTTATACAGCCAGCCCTTTATTCTGCAACCATGAGGCTAACTAAGATAACTACAATAATAACACCACTGGGGCAATTTTATTAGCAATTTTTTTTGCTATTTTGTCATTTATTTCTGTCAAAAGAACTTGCATTTTACAAATGGATTTGTTTAAAGGGCACAGTCATGACGAGGAGGCCACAGAAAGGCTAGGAGGCCACAGAAAGGCTAGGAGGCCACAGAAAGGCTAGGAGGCCACAGAAAGGCTCGGAGGCCACAGAAAGGCTAGGAGGCCACAGAAAGGCTAGGAGGCCACAGAAAGACTAGGAGGCCACAGAAAGGCCCGGAGGCCACAGAAAGGCTAGCTGGCCCCATGCTCGCGGTGGCCCACTTGTACCTCCTCCTAAAAGCATTAGTGTTTGCAGAATGTCATCTCTCTGGCGTGTGAACTGTCCCCTTTCTCTCCTCAACACATCGCAGATCCAGAAGTGTTACATTTCCCATCAACATGGCTCCAGTGATGTCGCTGCATTATTCAAAAGCACGCCCCCGAATTCAAATCTTTTGTTTTGGTCCCGTGTTAATGAAATATTCATGCGGAGGGGGGCCACGTTGCTCTCACCTTTTAACTCCCCGAGACACTGGGACTCTGTTTGTACTGTCTGCCTGTAGAGAAGAGCAGTTCTGAGGATGCATCATTGGAACACAAGCTCGGGGGCTACAAACCTACTTTACATGTTTGGTTAACTTTTTAAATGAATTATAATCACAGGATGTCCCTATTGCTCCCCTTCAGAAAGCCTATGAGATCATAGAGTAGCTTGTAGACATGGAAACATAGAGACATGTCTACACTCACAGAATGTAAATGATCACACTGACTGTAACTCAGGCTTGTCTGGTCTGCGTGGGCGGGCGGGCGGGCGGGGCGGGCGGGCGGGCGGGGGGCGGGCGGGCAGGCGGGCGGGGCGGGCGGCATGGGCTGGGTTGGAAATGGTTAACGTATCTTTCTTCTGTATTTTTACACATTTGCTATGTGTGCTGGTGCATGAAAACAACACAGTGGAACGTGATCGTATGATATGGGACGTGGTGAATTGCTCTCCGAGGAGACTCTTAGCATGGTAAAACTCGTCCATTAGTGGGGTTTAGTGGTGGTGTCATTTGGGCTGAACACCTTGGTTCTCTCCATACTCGAACAGATAGAGACTTGTGTCCTGGCTCCTGTGTGTGCGCGATCACTGATCAGAGCATCTACAGGAAGACAACCATGTTTTACTGTACATACAGTAGCGTATACCAGCTGTCAGATGTGTTACTGTTGTCTGACAGCTGGTATACATTAAACATGATCTGATTTAGAAAATGTTGTATTTTTTAAGATCTGTTTAAAGAAATACTTCACAAAATATATATATTTGAGTATTTTGTTCGCTAGTCAGCAGTGTAAGTGTACGTTCTAACAGTGGACTAATGAATGAAAGGCTAAAATAGAGTTTTTCATAGTAATGCTTCAAAGAAAGGTGACCTTTTCATCATCATCATCATGAATTGACATTGACTTTTGGTCTCCTCTTGACCACAAATGTCAAATAGTGGTCAGTAATGCCAGTAGTACAGGCCCTGCACCAATGCTTCATGGAGCACCATTAGTTTGCCATTTCTATGATTCTAAGATAAAGGAACATTAAATAGAATAGCCTGTTCCTGTGGTCTTTCATGATAGTAACACTCTGGGTTCAAAGACTGGAGTTATCAATGGGGGTTCATCTACAAATAAAGCCCTGTGGTGTGTGTGTGTGTGTGTGTGTGTGTGTGTGTGTGTGTGTGTGTGTGTGTGTGTGTGTGTGTGTGTGTGTGTGTGTGTGTGTGTGTGTGTGTGTGTGTGCACGTGTCTGTCTGTCTGTCTGTCTGTCTGTCTGTCTGTCTGTCTGTCTGTCTGTCTGTCTGTCTGTCTGTCTGTGTGTGTGTGTGTGTGACATACACTGAACAGGTGACACAGGCTGGTCCTTGGTGGTTTCTACTGGAGGTTTCACAATCGTTCTGTAAAGTCTAGAATGAATGAAAACCAAGGCATCTGCCTGGTGCTGTAACACAGCCAGGGCCAGACAGCCTCCTTTCTGCAGACAAGAGGTCTGGTGCTGTAACACAGCCAGGGCCAGACAGCCTCCTTCCCACAGACAGAGGTCTGGTGCTGTAACACAGCCAGGGCCAGACAGCCTCCTTTCCACAGACAGAGGTCTGGTGCTGTAACACAGCCAGGGCCAGACAGCCTCCTTTCTGCAGACAGAGGTCTGGTGCTGTAACACAGCCAGGACCAGACAGCCTCCTTCCCACAGACAGAGGTCTGGTGCTGTAACACGGCCAGGGCCAGACAGCCTCCTTCCCACAGACAGAGGTCTGGTGCTGTAACACAGCCAGGGCCAGACAGCCTCCTTTCTGCAGACAGAGGTCTGGTGCTGTAACACAGCCAGGGCCAGACAGCCTCCTTTCTGCAGACAGAGGTCTGGTGCTGTAACACAGCCAGGGCCAGACAGCCTCCTTTCTGCAGACAGAGGTCTGGTGCTGTAACACGGCCAGGGCCAGACAGGCTCCTTCCCACAGACAGAGGTCTGGTGCTGTAACACGGCCAGGGCCAGACAGCCTCCTTTCTGCAGACAGAGGTCTGGTGCTGTAACACAGCCAGGGCCAGACAGCCTCCTTTCTGCAGACAGAGGTCTGGTGCTGTAACACGGCCAGGGCCAGACAGCCTCCTTCCCACAGACAGAGGTCTGGTGCTGTAACACGGCCAGGGCCAGACAGCCTCCTTTCCACAGACAGAGGTCTGGTGCTGTAACACAGCCAGGGCCAGACAGCCTCCTTTCAGCAGACAGAGGTCTGGTGCTGTAACACAGCCAGGACCAGACAGCCTCCTTTCCACAGACAGAGGTCTGGCGCTGTAACACAGCCAGGACCAAACAGCCTCCTTCCCACAGACAGAGGTCTGGTGCTGTAACACAGCCAGGACCAGACAGCCTCCTTTCCACAGACAGAGGTCTGGCGCTGTAACACAGCCAGGACCAAACAGCCTCCTTCCCACAGACAGAGGTCTGGTGCTGTAACACAGCCAGGGCCAGACAGCCTCCTTTCAGCAGACAGAGGTCTGGTGCTGTAACACAGCCAGGACCAGACAGCCTCCTTTCCACAGACAGAGGTCTGGCGCTGTAACACAGCCAGGACCAAACAGCCTCCTTCCCACAGACAGAGGTCTGGTGCTGTAACACAGCCAGGGCCAGACAGCCTCCTTTCTGCAGACAGAGGTCTGGCGCTGTAACACAGCCAGGGCCAGACAGCCTCATTTCTGCAGACAGAGGTCTGGTGCTGTAACACAGCCAGGACCAAACAGCCTCCTTTCCGCAGACAGAGGCAACACATATTCATTTATTTATTCAAACATTTCTAATATCGGCCAAAACATCCTTAGGCACATAACACACTAATCTTATTTTTCAAAATTTCACAGAAGTTGAAAAAGACAAGCGTAGCAGGCATGCTAATACTGCTAGCTACACACAACCTGTCTCTCTGTGTCTTTTACCGCTGCTAAAAAGGCTGCTTACGCATTGTGAAGACAACAACTTCCTCAATTTCCCTTTAATCTGTAGCCAGGAGCTTCTGGTTAGTGTAGCAACAGAGGGTTCATTCAGCCGTAGCGGTGGTCCTTTCCTTCATCAGGCTTTAAGGGCCAAGCCGGGCAGTCATGTAATGGGTTTTAAGATCAAAATATTTTTTGGGTTTCATTTTACATTATATTTTTGGGTCGGGCATATGCACAAAGATCAAACCAATGAAGAAGAATGGTATTAGAATCAAAGTAATGATTAGGACTTTGTAGATTTGCCCACCAAACCCCTCTTGTACTCGTTGTCAGACTATCCAGTCTACATCCCATGTGTCTGTCTCTTTCAACACCAGGGTTGTGGGTTCGATTCCCAAGGGGGTTCCTTCCTGTTTTTCAGCTCACTGAATACTGAATGTGTAGTTGTCATAAAACACTGTAAGGAGAGTAGGGGACAAATAGACCAGGGGAGTCTCTTCTCCCCATACAGATCATACCTTATAAAGTGTCTCAAGTCTCACTGTCTCCAGTCTCACTGTCTCCAGTCTCACTGTCTCAAGACTCACTGTCTCTAGTCTCACTGTCTCCAGTCTCACTGTCTCAAGACTCACTGTCTCTAGTCTCACTGTCTCCAGTCTCACTGTCTCAAGACTCACTGTCTCAAGACTCACTGCCTCCAGTCTCACTGTCTCCAGTCTCACTGTCTCTAGTCTCACTGTCTCCAGTCTCACTGTCTCAAGACTCACTGTCTCTAGTCTCACTGTCTCCAGTCTCACTGTCTCAAGTTTCACTGCCTCCAGTCTCACTGGCTCAAGTCTCGCTTTCTCAAGGGACACTGTCTCCAGTCTCACTGTCTCCAGTCTCACTGTCTCCAGTCTCACTGTCTCCAGTCTCACTGGCTCCAGTCTCACTGTCTCAAGACTCACTGTCTCAAGACTCACTGTCTCCAGTCTCACTGTCTCCAGTCTCACTGGCTCCAGTCTCACTGTCTCAAGACTCACTGTCTCCAGTCTCACTGTCTCAAGACTCACTGTATCCAGTCTCACTGTCTCCAGTCTCACTGTCTCCAGTATCACTGTCTCAAGACTCACTGTCTCCAGTCTCACTGGCTCCAGTCTCACTGTCTCAAGACTCACTGTCTCCAGTATCACTGTCTCCAGTCTCACTGTCTCCAGTATCACTGTCTCCAGTCTCACTGTCTCCAGTCTCACTGTCTCCAGTCTCACTGTCTCAAGACTCACTGTCTCCAGTCTCACTGTCTCCAGTATCACTGTCTCCAGTCTCACTGTCTCAAGACTCACTGTCTCCAGTCTCACTGTCTCAAGGGACACTGCCTCAAGGGACACTTCAAACAGTCAATCAGTTCTACGGGCTGAGAGTCACACTAGCTTTAATGGTATTGTTCCGGCTTTGAGTAGCCTGCTAAGTAATTTGCTTGTGATGATGTTGAAGACCTCACGCCACAGTCAGATGGACAAGGTTCAAAAGACTAGTAAATACACACTGCTTTGATCTAAGACCAAGATACAGGCCTGAATGGAAACACTGTGTATTTACTAGTCTAATGAAAGGTAGCAGCCATCGTGTGTGAAAGTTCTACATCATTTCTACAGGTTTTCTTCTGAAGAAGTGCTGTGTGTTTCACTATACAGTCTTCAACCTTGGCATGTTCCAGTCTGTGGTCCCAGAGCGCTGATCTAGGATCAGTTTAACCTTTTTAGGTCATAATTAATATGATTATACGTACAGGAAGGACCTGATCCAAGATCAGCACTGCTACCCTGTGTTTTTGTGAAAAAGAGTCCGATGGAGCATCCGGTCCAACTCCCCCGGCTCGAGGTGGAGTCAGTTTCCCTTCCATCCCGGCGCTGTCACAAGACGTTTTTCCACAGGGAACATAGGTCCGTGCCATGGTTCGCTGGCCGCTTCATTAATTTAGCTGACAGAAATACAAGGATTTAATTAAGTACTGCTGTAATTTGACCTGTAGTGGTTCTGTTGAGAGGAAGAAAAAAAGAAAGTGAACACTCATTGTCACCCGCCCTGACAGAAGTAGTACATCATTGCGCCCGTAAAGACGTATCAATTAATCACACCAGTTCCATTTGACAGCTTGGCTTTATACATGACGTATTCTTATTGCCCCATAGGGCTGATCTAAAGTCAGGGTTGGGGACTGGTCATCTAAATTCAGGGTTGGGGCCTAGTCATCTAAAGTCAGGGTTGGGGCCTGGTCATATAAAGTCAGGGTTGGGGACTGGTCATCTAACGTCAGGGTTGGGGCCTGGTCATATAAAGTCAGGGTTGGGGACTGGTCATCTAACGTCAGGGTTGGGGACTGGTCATCTAAAGTCAGGGTTGGGGACTGGTCATCTAACGTCAGGGTTGGGGACTGGTCATCTAAAGTCAGGGTTGGGGCCTGGTCATCTAAAGTCAGGGTTGGGGCCTGGTCATATAAAGTCAGGGTTGGGGCCTGGTCATCTAAAGTCAGGGTTGGGCACTGGTCATCTAACGTCAGGGTTGGGGACTGGTCATCTAAAGTCAGGGTTGGGGCCTGGTCATCTAAAGTCAGGGTTGGGGCCTGGTCATATAAAGTCAGGGTTGGGGCCTGGTCATCTAAAGTCAGGGTTGGGGACTGGTCATCTAACGTCAGGGTTGGGGACTGGTCATCTAAAGTCAGGGTTGGGGACTGGTCATCTAACGTCAGGGTTGGGGACTGGTCATCTAAAGTCAGGGTTGGGGCCTGGTCATCTAAAGTCAGGGTTGGGGCCTGGTCATATAAAGTCAGGGTTGGGGCCTGGTCATCTAAAGTCAGGGTTGGGCACTGGTCATCTAACGTCAGGGTTGGGGACTGGTCATCTAAAGTCAGGGTTGGGGCCTGGTCATCTAAAGTCAGGGTTGGGGCCTGGTCATATAAAGTCAGGGTTGGGGCCTGGTCATCTAAAGTCAGGGTTGGGCACTGGTCATCTAAAGTCAGGGTTGGGGACTGGTCATATAAAGTCAGGGTTGGGGCCTGGTCATCTAAAGTCAGGGTTGGGGCCTGGTCATCTAAAGTCAGGGTTGGGGACTGGTCATCTAAAGTCAGGGTTGGGGACTGGTCATCTAAAGTCAGGGTTGGGGCCTGGTCATCTAAATTCAGGGTTGGGGCCTGGTCATCTAACGTCAGGGTTGGGGCCTGGTCATCTAAAGTCAGGGTTGGGGCCTGGTCATCTAAAGTCAGGGCTGGGGCCTCGTCATCTAAAGTCAGGGTTGGGGACTGGTCATCTAAAAGAATGGGCTGGGGCCTGGTCATCTAAAGTCAGGGTTGGGGACTGGTCATCTAAAGTCAGGGTTGGGGCAAGGTCAACTAAAGTCAGGGTTGGGGCCTGGTCATTGAAAGTCAGGGCTGGGGCCTGGTCATCTAAAGTCAGGGTTGGGGCCTGGTCATCTAAAGTCAGGGTTGGGGA
This sequence comes from Oncorhynchus keta, assembly GCF_023373465.1. Classification (NCBI taxonomy): domain Eukaryota; kingdom Metazoa; phylum Chordata; class Actinopteri; order Salmoniformes; family Salmonidae; genus Oncorhynchus; species Oncorhynchus keta. The sequence continues at coordinate 34,637,561 of NC_068440.1, read as the reverse complement.
CTGGTCATCTAAAGTCAGGGTTGGGGCGTGGTCATCTAAAGTCGGGGTTGGGGCCTGGTCATCTAAAGTCAGGGTTGGGGCCTGGTCATCTAACGTCAGGGTTGGGGCCTGGTCAACTAAAGTCAGGGTTGGGGCCTGGTCTACTAAAGTCAGGGTTGGGGCTTGGTCAACTAAATTCAGGGCTGGAGCCTGGTCATCTAAAGTCAGGGTTGGGGCCTGGCCATCTAAATTCAGGGTTGTGGCCTGGTCATCTAAGGTCAGGGTTGGGGCCTGGTCATTGAAAGTCAGGGCTGGGGCCTGGTCATCTAAAGTCAGGGTTGGGCCTGGTCATCTAAAGTCAGGGTTGTGGCCTGGTCATCTAAAGTCAGGGTTAGGGCCTGGTCATCTAAGGTCAGGGTTGTGGCCTGGTCATCTAAAGTCAGGGTTGGGGCCTGGTCATCTAAAGTCAGGGTTGGGGACTGGTCATCTAAAGTCAGGGTTGGGGACTGGTCATATAAAGTCAGGGTTGGGGCCTGGTCATCTAAAGTCAGGGTTGGGGACTGGTCATCTAAAGTCAGGGTTGGGGACTGGTCATCTAAAGTCAGGGTTGGGGACTGGTCATCTAAAGTCAGGGTTGGGGCCTGTTCATCTAAATTCAGGGTTGGGGCCTGGTCATCTAACGTCAGGGTTGGGGCCTGGTCACCTAAAGTCAGGGTTGGGGCCTGGTCATCTAAAGTCAGGGCTGGGTCCTGGTCATCTAAAGTCAGGGTTGGGGACTGGTCATCTAAAAGAATGGGCTGGGGCCTGGTCATCTAAAGTCAGGGTTGGGGACTGGTCATCTAAAGTCAGGGTTGGGGACTGGTCATCTAAAGTCAGGGTTGGGGCAAGGTCAACTAAAGTCAGGGTTCTGGCCTGGTCATTGAAAGTCAGGGCTGGGGCCTGGTCATCTAAAGTCAGGGTTGGGGACTGGTCATCTAAAGTCAGGGTTGGGGCCTGGTCATCTAAAGTCAGGGTTGGGGACTGGTCATCTAAAGTCAGGGTTGGGGCGTGGTCATCTAAAGTCGGGGTTGGGGCCTGGTCATCTAAAGTCAGGGTTGGGGCCTGGTCATCTAACGTCAGGGTTGGGGCCTGGTCAACTAAAGTCAGGGTTGGGGCCTGGTCTACTAAAGTCAGGGTTGGGGCTTGGTCAACTAAAGTCAGGGCTGGAGCCTGGTCATCTAAAGTCAGGGTTGGGGCCTGGCCATCTAAATTCAGGGTTAGGGCCTGGTCATCTAAGGTCAGGGTTGTGGCCTGGTCATCTAAAGTCAGGGCTGGGGCCTGGTCATCTAAAGTCAGGGTTGGGGCCTGGTCATTGAAAGTCAGGGCTGGGGCCTGGTCATCTAAAGTCAGGGTTGGGCCTGGTCATCTAAAGTCAGGGTTGTGGCCTGGTCATCTAAAGTCAGGGTTAGGGCCTGGTCATCTAAGGTCAGGGTTGTGGCCTGGTCATCTAAAGTCAGGGCTGGGGCCTGGTCATTGAAAGTCAGGGCTGGGGCCTGGTCATCTAAAGTCAGGGCTGGGGCCGGGTCATCTAAAGTCAGGGTTGGGGACTGGTCATCTAAAAGAATGGGCTGGGGTCTGGTCATCTAAAGTCAGGGTTGGGGTCTGGTCAACTAAAGTCAGGGTTGGTGCTGGTCATCTAACGTCAGGGTTGGGGCCTGGTCATACCCGAGATGGCATAGCAGTTCAGATGTCTTTTGTCCTCGTCTTGTCGTGTCCTGTATATATATATATATTTACAACTTTTTTTCACATACATTTTATTTTTATTTTCCATCAACTCATCTTCAAAACACTCTCCTGCAACCCGCCTCACCAATTTATATTCATAAATAAGTATTATTTACCTCAAATCTGCAATCCTCCAAGAAGCTAGCCAGAAGCTAGCCAGAAACTAACCAGAAGCTATCCAGGAGCTAGCAAGAAGCTAATCAGAAGCTAGTTCAGAAGCTAGTTAGCTTCTTTACTGGAAAATCATTAGTATTCATCTATCATTGGTCATCAGCTATCCTTTAGCTCGAAAATCTATCGCCAGTTTTTGTACGGCGCGGCTCCATGTCCTTGGATTTCAACTGCTCTCTGGACATTCATTCCCGGATCTCACAGCTAGCTAGCCGTGTGTCTATCTGCTCTCGTCGATTCCGGAGCAAACATCAATTACTCCGGAGCTAGCCAGCTCCGTCAATCACTCCTGAGCTCCGTCAATCACTCCTGGGCTGCAGTCACCTATCCGGACCCGTTTTACTGCCTACGCGGAGCCCCACCGGGCCTTCACAACTGGACTGCCGACGTTATCTACCCGAAGGAGATCCGGCTGGCTCCTCCGTCGCGACGTTACCTGAACGCCCATCTGCGGCCTGCTAACCGTTAGCTGTCTTACCGGCTGCTCTCAGAATAGACAATCGGACAATTTATTTATTTTTATTATTATTATGTTTTCTTCTTGGGCCTCTATAACTATATCTATTGTTTTTATTTAATTTTTGTTGTTGTGTGATTTGGACTAATCCCCTCTACCACTCGGAACCCCACTAATCTACTGACGGAACGCAAGAGGTGGCTAACAACAGACCTCCATCCTATGCTAGCTTGCTACCGATGCCCTGGCTAGCTGTCTAAATCGCCGTGACCCCCAAACCAACCACTCCACTCACTGGACTATTTTGATCACTCGACTAAGGATGCCTCTCCTTAATGTCAATATGTCTTGTCCATTGCTGTTCTGGTTAGTGTTTATTGGCTTATTTCACTGTAGAGCCTCTAGTCCTGCTCACTATACCTTATCCAATTTATTAGTTCCACCACCCACACATGCAATGACATCTCCTGGTTTCAATGATGTTTCTAGAGACAATATCTCTCTCTTCATCACTCAATACCTAGGTTTACCTCCACTGTATTCACATCCTACCATACCTTTGTCTGTACATTATACCTTGATGCTATTTTATCGCCCCCAGAAACCTCCTTTTACTCTCTGTTCCAGACATTCTAGACGACCAATTCTTATTGCTTTTAGCCGTACCCTTATTCTTCTCCTCCTATGTTCCTCTGGCGATGTAGAGGTGAATCCAGGCCCTGCAGTGCCTAGCTCCACTCCTATTCCCCAGGCGCTCTCTTTTGATGACTTCTGTAACCGTAATAGCCTTGGTTTCATGCATGTTAACATTAGAAGCCTCCTCCCTAAGTTTGTTCTATTCACTGCTTTAGCACACTCTGCCAACCCGGATGTTCTAGCTGTGTATGAATCCTGGCTTAGGAAGACTACCAAAAATTCTGAAATTTTAATTCCAAATTACAACATTTTCAGACAAGATAGAACTAACTGCCAAAGGGGGCGGTGTTGCAATCTACTGCAAAGATAGCCTGCAGAGTTCTGTCCTACTATCCAGGTCTGTACCCAAACAATTTGAACTTCTACTTTTAAAAATCCACCTCTCTAAAAACAAGTCTCTCACCGTTGCCGCCTGCTATAGACCACCCTCTGCCCCCAGCTGTGCTCTGGACACCATATGTGAACTGATTGCCCCCCATCTATCTTCAGAGCTCGTGCTGCTAGGCGACCTAAATTGGAACATGCTTAACACCCCAGCCATCCTACAATCTAAACTTGATGCCCTCAATCTCACTCAAATTATCAATGAACCTACCAGGTACCCCCCCAAAGCCTTAAACACAGGCACCCTCATAAATATCATCCTAACCAACTTCCCCTCAAAATACACCTCTGCTGTCTTCAACCAAGATCTCAGCGATCACTGCCTCATTGCCTGCATCCGTAATGGGTCAGTGGTCAAACGACCTCCACTCATCACTGTAAAACGCTCCCTGAAACACTTCAGCGAGCAGGCCTTTCTAATCGACCTGGCCGGGGTATCCTGGAAGGATATTGATCTCATCCCGTCAGTAGAGGATGCCTGGATATTTTTCTTAAATACCTTCCTAACCATCTTAAATAAACATGCCCCATTCAAGAAATGTAGAACCAGGAACAGATATAGCCCTTGGTTCTCCCCAGACCTGACTGCCCTTAACCAACACAAAAACATCCTATGGCGTTCTGCATTAGCATCGAACAGCCCCCGTGATATGCAGCTGTTCAGGGAAGCTAGAAACCGTTATACACAGGCAGTTAGAAAAGCCAAGGCTAGCTTTTTCAAGCAGAAATTTGCTTCCTGCAACACTAACTCAAAAAAGTTCTGGGACACTGTAAAGTCCATGGAGAATAAGAACACCGCCTCCCAGCTGCCCACTGCACTTAAGATAGGAAACACTGTCACCACTGATAAATCCACCATAATTGAGAATTTCAATAAGCATTTTTCTACGGCTGGCCATGCTTTCCATAATAATAATATAATATATGCCATTTAGCAGACGCTTTTATCCAAAGCGACTTACAGTCATGTGTGCATACATTCTACGTATGGGTGGTCCCGGGAATCGAACCCACTACCCTGGCGTTACAAGCGCCATGCTCTACCAACTGAGCTACAGAAGGACCTTTCCACCTGGCTACTCCTACCCCGGTCAACAGTACTGCACCCCCAACAGCAACTCACCCAAGCCTTCCCAATTTCTCCTTCTCCCAAATCCATTCAGCTGATGTTCTGAAAGAGCTGAAAAATCTGGCCCCCTACAAATCAGCCGGGCTTGACAATCTGGACCCTTTCTTTCTAAAATTATCTGCCGAAATTGTTGCCACCCCTATTACTAGCCTGTTCAACCTCTCTTTCGTGTCGTCTGAGATCCCAAAGATTGGAAAGCAGCTGCGGTCATCCCCCTCTTCAAAGGGGGGGACACTCTTGACCCAAACTGCTACAGACCTATATCTATCCTACCATGCCTTTCTAAGGTCTTCGAAAGCCAAGTCAACAAACAGATTACCGACCATTTCGAATCTCACCATACCTTCTCTGCTATGCAATCTGGTTTCAGAGCTGGTCATGGGTGCACCTCAGCCACGCTCAAGGTCCTAAACGATATCTTAACCGCCATCGATAAGAAACATTACTGTGCAGCCGTATTCATTGATCTGGCCAAGGCTTTCGACTCTGTCAACCACCACATCCTCATCGGCAGACTCGACAGCCTTGGTTTCTCAAATGATTGCCTCGCCTGGTTCACCAACTACTTCTCTGATAGAGTTCAGTGTGTCAAATCGGAGGGTCTGCTGTCCGGACCTCTGGCAGTCTCTATGGGGGTGCCACAGGGTTCAATTCTTGGACCGACTCTCTTCTCTGTATACATCAATGAGGTCGCTCTTGCTGCTGATGAGTCCCTGATCCACCTCTACGCAGACGACACCATTCTGTATACTTCCGGCCCTTCTTTGGACACTGTGTTAACAACCCTCCAGGCAAGCTTCAATGCCATACAACTCTCCTTCCGTGGCCTCCAATTGCTCTTAAATACAAGTAAAACTAAATGCATGCTCTTCAACCGATCGCTACCTGCACCTACCCGCCTGTCCAACATCACTACTCTGGACGGCTCTGACTTAGAATACGTGGACAACTACAAATACTTAGGTGTTTGGTTAGACTGTAAACTCTCCTTCCAGACCCATATCAAACATCTCCAATCCAAAGTTAAATCTAGAATTGGCTTCCTATTTCGCAACAAAGCATCCTTCACTCATGCTGCCAAACATACCCTTGTAAAACTGACCATCCTACCAATCCTCGACTTTGGCGATGTCATTTACAAAATAGCCTCCAATACCCTACTCAACAAATTGGATGCAGTCTATCACACTGCAATCCGTTTTGTCACCAAAGCCCCATATACTACCCACCATTGCGATTTGTACGCTCTCGTTGGCTGGCCCTCGCTTCATACTCGTCGCCAAACCCACTGACTCCATGTCATCTACAAGACCCTGCTAGGTCCCCCCTTATCTCAGCTCGCTGGTCACCATAGCATCTCCCACCTGTAGCACACGCTCCAGCAGGTATATCTCTCCAGTCACCCCCAAAACCAATTCTTTCTTTGGCCGCCTCTCCTTCCAGTTCTCTGCTGCCAATGACTGGAACGAACTACAAAAATCTCTGAAACTGGAAACACTTATCTCCCTCACTAGCTTTAAGCACCAACTGTCAGAGAATCTTACAGATTACTGCACCTGTACATAGCCCACCTATAATTTAGCCCAAACAACTACCTATTTCCCAACTGTATTTAATTTATTTATTTATTTTGCTCCTTTGCACCCCATTATTTTTATTTCTACTTTGCACATTCTTCCATTGCAAAACTACCATTCCAGTGTTTTACTTGCTATATTGTATTTACTTTGCCACCATGGCCTTTTTTGCCTTTACCTCCCTTCTCACCTAATTTGCTCACATTGTATATAGACTTGTTTATAATGTATTATTGACTGTATGTTTGTTTTACTCCATGTGTAACTCTGTGTCGTTGTATCTGTCGAACTGCTTTGCTTTATCTTGGCCAGGTCGCAATTGTAAATGAGAACTTGTTCTCAACTTGCCTACCTGGTTAAATAAAGGTGAAATAAATAAATAAATAAAAAATCTAAAGTCAGGGTTGGGGCCTGGTCATCTAAAGTCAGGTTTGGGGCCTGGTCATCTAAAGTCAGGGTTGGGGCCTGGTCATCTAAAGTCAGGCCTGGGGCCTGGTCAACTAAAGTCAGGGTTGGGGCCTGGTCATCTAAAGTCAGGTCTGGGGCCTGGTCATCTAAAGTCAGGGTTGGGGCCTGGTCATCTAAAGTCAGGGCTGGGGCCTGGTCATCTAAAGTCAGGGTTGGGGCCTGGTCATCTAAAAGAATGGGCTGGGGCCTGGTCATCTAAAGTCAGGGTTGGGGACTGGTCATCTAAAGTCAGGGTTGGGGCCTGGTCAACTAAAGTCAGGGTTGGGGCCTGGTCAACTAAAGTCAGGGTTGGGGCCTGGTCATCTAAAATCAGGGTTGGGGACTGGTCATCTAAAGTCAGGTTCAGGGCCTGGTCATCTAAAGTCAGGCCTGGGGCCTGGTCAACTAAAGTCAGGGTTGGGGCCTGGTCATCTAACGTCAGGGTTGGGTCCTGGTCATCTAAAGTCAGGGTTGGGGACTGGTCATCTAAAGTCAGGGTTGGGGCCTGGTCAACTAAAGTCAGGGTTGGGGCCTGGTCATCTAAAGTCAGGGTTGGGGCCTGGTCATCTAAAGTCAGGGTTGGGGCCTGGTCATCTAAAGTCAGGGTTAGGGCCTGGTCATCTAAAGTCAGGGTTGTGGCCTGGTCATCTAAAGTCAGGGTTGGGGCCTGGTCATCTAAAGTCAGGGTTAGGGCCTGGTCATCTAAAGTCAGGGTTGTGGCCTGGTCATCTAAAGTCAGGGCTGGGGCCTGGTCATCTAAAGTCAGGGTTGGGGCCTGGTCATTGAAAGTCAGGTTTGGGGACTGGTCATCTAAAGTCAGGGTTGGGGCCTGGTCATCTAAAGTCAGGGTTGTGGCCTGGTCATCTAAAGTCAGGCTGGGGCCTGGTCATCTAACGTCAGGGTTGGGGCCTGGTCATTGAAAGTCAGGGCTGGGGCCTGGTCATCTAAAGTCAGGGTTGGGGCCTGGTCATTGAAAGTCAGGGCTGGGGCCTGGTCATCTAAAGTCAGGGTTGGGGCCTGGTCATCTAAAGTCAGGGTTGGGGACTGGTCATCTAAAGTCAGGGTTGGGGCGTGGTCATCTAAAGTCGGGGTTGGGGCCTGGTCATCTAAAGTCAGGCCTGGGGCCTGGTCAACTAAAGTCAGGGTTGGGGCCTGGTCATCTAAAGTCAGGTCTGGGGCCTGGTCATCTAAAGTCAGGGTTGGTGCCTGGTCATCTAAAGTCAGGGCTGGGGCCTGGTCATCTAAAGTCAGGGTTGGGGCCTGGTCATCTAAAAGAATGGGCTGGGGCCTGGTCATCTAAAGTCAGGGTTGGGGACTGGTCATCTAAAGTCAGGGTTGGGGCCTGGTCAACTAAAGTCAGGGTTGGGGCCTGGTCAACTAAAGTCAGGGTTGGGGCCTGGTCATCTAAAATCAGGGTTGGGGCCTGGTCATCTAAAGTCAGGTTCAGGGCCTGGTCATCTAAAAAGTCAGGCCTGGGGCCTGGTCAACTAAAGTCAGGGTTGGGGCCTGGTCATCTAACGTCAGGGTTGGGTCCTGGTCATCTAAAGTCAGGGTTGGGGACTGGTCATCTAAAGTCAGGGTTGGGGCCTGGTCAACTAAAGTCAGGGTTGGGGCCTGGTCATCTAAAGTCAGGGTTGGGGCCTGGTCATCTAAAGTCAGGGTTGGGGCCTGGTCATCTAAAGTCAGGGTTAGGGCCTGGTCATCTAAAGTCAGGGTTGTGGCCTGGTCATCTAAAGTCAGGGTTGGGGCCTGGTCATCTAAAGTCAGGGTTAGGGCCTGGTCATCTAAAGTCAGGGTTGTGGCCTGGTCATCTAAAGTCAGGGCTGGGGCCTGGTCATCTAAAGTCAGGGTTGGGGCCTGGTCATTGAAAGTCAGGTTTGGGGACTGGTCATCTAAAGTCAGGGTTGGGGCCTGGTCATCTAAAGTCAGGGTTGTGGCCTGGTCATCTAAAGTCAGGCTGGGGCCTGGTCATCTAACGTCAGGGTTGGGGCCTGGTCATTGAAAGTCAGGGCTGGGGCCTGGTCATCTAACGTCAGGGTTGGGGCCTGGTCATTGAAAGTCAGGGTTGGGGCCTGGTCATTGAAAGTCAGGGCTGGGGCCTGGTCATCTAAAGTCAGGGTTGGGGCCTGGTCATCTAAAGTCAGGGTTGGGGACTGGTCATCTAAAGTCAGGGTTGGGGCGTGGTCATCTAAAGTCGGGGTTGGGGCCTGGTCATCTAAAGTCAGGGTTGGGGCCTGGTCATCTAACGTCAGGGTTGGGGCCTGGTCAACTAAAGTCAGGGTTGGGGCTTGGTCAACTAAAGTCAGGGTTGGGGCTTGGTCATTGAAAGTCAGGGCTGGGGCCTGGTCATCTAAAGTCAGGGTTAGGGACTGGTCATCTAAAGTCAGGGTTGGGGCCTGGTCATCTAAAGTCAGGGTTGGGGCCTGGTCATCTAACGTCAGGGTTGGGGCCTGGTCAACTAAAGTCAGGGTTGGGGCCTGGTCATCTCAAAGAATGGGCTGGGGCCTGGTCATCTAAAGTCAGGGTTGGGGACTGGTCATCTAAAGTCAGGGTTGGGGTCTGGTCAACTAAAGTCAGGGTTGGTGCTGGTCATCTAACGTCAGGTTTGGAGCCTGGTCATCTAAAGTCAGGGTTGGGGCCTGGTCATCTAAAGTCAGGGTTGGGGCCTGGTCATCTAAAGTCAGGCCTGGGGCCTGGTCAACTAAAGTCAGGGTTGGGGCCTGGTCATCTGAAGTCAGGGTTGTGGCCTGGTCATCTAAAGTCTCGTCTGGGGCCTGGTCATCTAAAGTAAGGGTTGGGGCCTGGTCATCTAAAGTCAGGGCTGGGGCCTGGTCATCTAAAGTCAGGGCTGGGGCCTGGTCATCTAAAGTCAGGCCTGGGGCCTGGTCAACTAAAGTCAGGGTTGGGGCCTGGTCATCTAACGTCAGGGTTGGGTCCTGGTCATCTAAAGTCAGGGTTGGGGACTGGTCATCTAAAGTCAGGGTTGGGGCCTAGTCATCTAAAGTCAGGGTTGGGGCCTGGTCATCTAAAGTCAGGGTTGGGGTCTGGTCAACTAAAGTCAGGGTTGGGGCGTGGTCATCTAAAGTCAGGGTTGGGGCCTGGTCATCTAAAGTCAGGGTTGGGGCCTGGTCATCTAAAGTCAGGCCTGGGGCCTGGTCAACTAAAGTCAGGGTTGGGGCCTGGTCAACTAAAGTCAGGGTTGGGGCCTTGTCATCTAAAATCAGGGTTGGGGCCTGGTCATCTAAAGTCAGGGTTAGGGCCTGGTCATCCAAAGTCAGGCCTGGGGCCTGGTCAACTAAAGTCAGGGTTGGGGCCTGGTCATCTAACGTCAGGGTTGGGTCCTGGTCATCTAAAGTCAGGTTTGGGGACTGGTCATCTAAAGTCAGGGTTGAGGCCTAGTCATCTAAAGTCAGGGTTGGGGCCTGGTCATCTAAAGTCAGGGTTGGGGACTGGTCATCTAAAGTCAGGGTTGGGGCCTAGTCATGTAAAGTCAGGGTTGGGGCCTGGTCATCTAAAGTCAGGGTTGGGGCCTGGTCATCTAAAGTCAGGGTTGGGGCCTGGTCATCTAAAGTCAGGGTTGGGGCCTGGTCATCTAACATCAGGGTTGGGGCCTGGTCAATTAAAGTCAGGGTTGGGGCCTGGTCTACTAAAGTCTTGGCTGGGGCCTGGTCATCTAAAGTCAGGGTTGGGGACTGGTCATCTAAAAGAATGGGCTGGGGCCTGGTCATCTAAAGTCAGGGTTGGGGACTGGTCATCTAAAGTCAGGGTTGGGGACTGGTCATCTAAAGTCAGGGCTGGGGCCTGGTCATCTAACGTCAGGGTTGGGGCCTGGTCAACTAAAGTCAGGGTTGGGGCCTGGTCATCTCAAAGAATGGGCTGGGGCCTGGTCATCTAAAGTCAGGGTTGGGGACTGGTCATCTAAAGTCAGGGTTGGGGTCTGGTCAACTAAAGTCAGGGTTGGTGCTGGTCATCTAATGTCAGGTTTGGGGCCTGGTCATCTAAAGTCAGGGTTGGGGCCTGGTCATCTAAAGTCAGGGTTGGGGCCTGGTCATCTAAAGTCAGGGTTGGGGCCTGGTCATCTAAAGTCAGGCCTGGGGCCTGGTCAACTAAAGTCAGGGTTGGGGCCTGGTCATCTGAAGTCAGGGTTGTGGCCTGGTCATCTAAAGTCTGGTCTGGGGCCTGGTCATCTAAAGTAAGGGTTGGGGCCTGGTCATCTAAAGTCAGGGCTGGGGCCTGGTCATCTAAAGTCAGGGCTGGGGCCTGGTCATCTAAAGTCAGGCCTGGGGCCTGGTCATCTAAAGTCAGGCCTGGGGCCTGGTCAAAAAGTCAGGGTTGGGGCCTGGTCATCTAACGTCAGGGTTGGGTCCTGGTCATCTAAAGTCAGGGTTGGGGACTGGTCATCTAAAGTCAGGGTTGGGGCCTAGTCATCTAAAGTCAGGGTTGGGGCCTGGTCATCTAAAGTCAGGGTTGGGGTCTGGTCAACTAAAGTCAGGGTTGGGGCGTGGTCATCTAAAGTCAGGGTTGGTGCTGGTCATCTAAAGTCAGGGTTGGGGCCTGGTCATCTAAAGTCAGGCCTGGGGCCTGGTCAACTAAAGTCAGGGTTGGGGCCTGGTCAACTAAAGTCAGGGTTGGGGCCTTGTCATCTAAAATCAGGGTTGGGGCCTGGTCATCTAAAGTCAGGGTTAGGGCCTGGACATCCAAAGTCAGGCCTGGGGCCTGGTCAACTAAAGTCAGGGTTGGGGCCTGGTCATCTAACGTCAGGGTTGGGTCCTGGTCATCTAAAGTCAGGTTTGGGGACTGGTCATCTAAAGTCAGGGTTGAGGCCTAGTCATCTAAAGTCAGGGTTGGGGCCTGGTCATCTAAAGTCAGGGTTGGGGACTGGTCATCTAAAGTCAGGGTTGGGGCCTAGTCATGTAAAGTCAGGGTTGGGGCCTGGTCATCTAAAGTCAGGGTTGGGGCCTGGTCATCTAAAGTCAGGGTTGGGGCCTGGTCATCTAAAGTCAGGGTTGGGGCCTGGTCATCTAACATCAGGGTTGGGGCCTGGTCAATTAAAGTCAGGGTTGGGGCCTGGTCTACTAAAGTCTTGGCTGGGGCCTGGTCATCTAAAGTCAGGGTTGGGGACTGGTCATCTAAAAGAATGGGCTGGGGCCTGGTCATCTAAAGTCAGGGTTGGGGACTGGTCATCTAAAGTCAGGGTTGGGGACTGGTCATCTAAAGTCAGGGCTGGGGCCTGGTCATCTAAAGTCAGGGTTGGGGCCTGGTCATCTAAAGTCAGGGTTGGGGCCTAGTCATCTAAAGTCAGGGTTGGGGCCTGGTCATATAAAGTCAGGGTTGGGGACTGGTCATCTAAAGTCAGGGTTGGGGCCTCGTCATGTAAAGTCAGGGTTGGGGCCTGATCATCTAAAGTCAGGGTTGGGGCCTGGTCATCTAAAGTCGGGGTTGGGGCCTGGTCATCTAAAGTCAGGGTTGGGGACTGGTCATCTAAAAGAATGGGCTGGGGCCTGGTCATCTAAAGTCAGGGTTGGGGACTGGTCATCTAAAGTCAGGGTTGGGGCCTGGTCAACTAAAGTCAGGGTTGGGGACTGGTCAACTAAAGTCAGGGTTGGGGCCTGGTCAACTAAAGTCAGGGTTGGGGCCTGGTCAACTAAAGTCAGGGTTGGGGCCTGGTCATCTAAAGTCAGGCCTGGGGCCTGGTCAACACACTGTATGGCCTGCATATGGTTTTACTCTATGTATGTGTGTTCTACTGTACATGAATAATGTATTGTGAAACATATATTATAGACTACACTGCCATCACTACTATGCTATGATCTGATGGTTCCTTGGTCCGCTGGTCCAGATGCCATTAGCATATTTAGATACATAAGGAAACGACAGGTTTGTTGTGCATATGTCTACAGTGACCTGTTAGGAATAACATGTTCTGAAGTGCTGAACTCCTGGTGGCAGTTTGACGCAGGTGCTTTGGCAACCTGCAGGTGTTTGAACGTAACAAGCAAGGAGAGACGGTGTGTGATGTGTCCTGGGGCTGTTCATAACACCTTTCGCTACAGCTCTGCCAGCGGTTTAGGGGTTTCTAGGGGCATTCGGTCACGCTTTCTCTTTATCAGTTTACGTTTGTGTGGCACTGGTCGTGCCACCATTCGACTGTGTCTTAATTTCCATGACTAAAGCCACCTCACAGTTTGGTATCTCTGTATGACTCCGAGAGAGAGAAGGCTTTTCCT
>NC_068440.1:34602224-34617224 GCF_023373465.1 Oncorhynchus keta | reverse complement strand
GACGACCACTCTAATAAGACGACCACTCTAGTACGATGACCACTCTAGTACGACGACCACTCTAGTACGACGACCACTCTAGTACGATGACCACTCTAGTACGACGACCACTCTAATACGATGACCACTCTAATACGACGGCCACTCTAATACGACGACCACTCTAGTACGACGACCACTCTAATACGACGACCACTCTAATAAGACGACCACTCTAATACGACGACCACTCTAATACGACGGCCACTCTAATACGACGGCCACTCGAATACGACGACCACTCTAATACGACGACCACTCTAGTACGATGACCACTCTAGTACGACGACCACTCTAGTACGACGACCACTCTAATACGATGACCACTCTAGTACGACGACCACTCTAGTACGACGACCACTCTAATACGACGACCACTCTAATACGACGACCACTCTAATACGACGACCACTCTAATAAGACGACCACTCTAGTACGATGACCACTCTAGTACGACGACCACTCTAGTACGACGACCACTCTAGTACGATGACCACTCTAGTACGACGACCACTCTAATACGATGACCACTCTAATACGACGGCCACTCTAATACGACGACCACTCTAGTACGACGACCACTCTAATACGACGACCACTCTAATAAGACGACCACTCTAATACGACGACCACTCTAATACGACGGCCACTCTAATACGACGGCCACTCGAATACGACGACCACTCTAATACGACGACCACTCTAGTACGATGACCACTCTAGTACGACGACCACTCTAGTACGACGACCACTCTAATACGATGACCACTCTAGTACGACGACCACTCTAGTACGACGACCACTCTAATACGACGACCACTCTAATACGACGACCACTCTAATACGACGACCACTCTAATACGACGACCACTCTAATACGACGACCACTCTAATACGACGACCACTCTAATACGACGACCACTCTAATACGACGACCACTCTAATACGACGACCACTCTAATACGACGACCACTCTAATACGACGACCACTCTAATACGACGACCACTCTAATACGACGACCACTCTAATACGACGGCCACTCTAATATGACGACCACTCTAATACGACGACCACTCTAGTACGACGACCACTCTAATACGACGACCACTCTAATAAGACGACCACTCTAGCACGACGACCACTCTAGTACGACGACCACTCTAATACGACGACCACTCTAGTACGACGACCACTCTAGTACGACGACCACTCTAATACGACGACCACTCTAATACGACGGCCACTCTAATACGACGGCCACTCTAGTACGACGACCACTCTAGTACGACGACCACTCTAGTACGACGACCACTCTAGTACGACGACCACTCTAGTACGACGACCACTCTAATACGACGACCACTCTAATACGACGGCCACTCTAATACGATGCCCACTCTAATACGACGGCCACTCTAGTACGACGACCACTCTAGTACGACGACCACTCTAGTATGATGACCACTCTAATACGACGGCCACTCTAATACGACGACCACTCTAATACGACGACCACTCTAGTACGACGACCACTCTAATACGATGACCACTCTAATACGACGGCCACTCTAGTACGACGACCACTCTAATACGACGACCACTCTAGTACGACGACCACTCTAGTACGACGACCACTCTAATACGACGACCACTCTAATACGACGACCACTCTAATACGACGACCACTCTAGTACGATGACCACTCTAATACGATGACCACTCTAATACGACGACCACTCTAATACGATGACCACTCTAATACGACGACCACTCTAGTACGACGACCACTCTAGTACGACGACCACTCTAGTACGACGACCACTCTAGTACGACGACCACTCTAGTACAACGACCACTCTAGTACGACGACCACTCTAATACGACGACCACTCTAATACGACGGCCACTCTAATACGACGACCACTCTAGTACGACGACCACTCTAATACGACGACCACTCTAGTACGACGACCACTCTAGTACGACGACCACTCTAGTACGACGACCACTCTAATACGACGACCACTCTAATACGACGACCACTCTAATACGACGACCACTCTAATACGACGACCACTCTAGTACGACGACCACTCTAGTACGACGACCACTCTAATACGACGACCACTCTAATACGACGGCCACTCTAATACGACGACCACTCTAGTACGACGACCACTCTAGTACGATGACCACTCTAATACGACGACCACTCTAATACGACGGCCACTCTAATACGACGACCACTCTAGTACGACGACCATTCTAGTACGATGACCACTCTAATACGACGACCACTCTAGTACGATGACCACTCTAGTACGACGACCACTCTAATACGATGACCACTCTAATACGACGGCCACTCTAATACGACGGCCACTCTAGTACGACGACCACTCTAGTACGACGACCACTCTAGTACGACGACCACTCTAGTACGACGACCACTCTAATACGACGACCACTCGAGTACGACGACCACTCTAATACGACGACCACTCTAGTACGACGACCACTCTAATACGACGACCACTCTCGTACGACGACCACTCTAGTACGATGACCACTCTAGTACGACGACCACTCTAGTACGATGACCATTCTAGTACGACGACCACTCTAATACGACGACCACTCTAGTACGACGACAACTCTAGTACGACGACCACTCTAATACGACGACCACTCGAGTACGACGACCACTCTAATACGACGACCACTCTAATACGACGACCACTCTAATACGACGACCACTCTAGTACGACGACCACTCTAATACGACGACCACTCTAGTACGACGACCACTCTAATACGATGACCATTCTAGTATGACGACCACTCTAGTACGATGACCATTCTAGTACGACAACCACTCTAATATGACGACCATTCTAGTACGACGACCACTCTAGTACGACGACCACTCTAATACGACGACCACTCTAGTACGACGACCACTCTAATACGACGACCACTCTAGTACGACGACCACTCTAATACGACGACCACTCTAGTACGATGACCATTCTAGTACGACGACCACTCTAGTACGATGACCATTCTAGTACGACAACCACTCTAATATGACGACCACTCTAGTACGACGACCACTCTAGTACGACGACCACTCTAATACGACGACCACTCTAATACGACGACCACCACCAAAGGTTCCAAAGAATTCTTTAAGACAGGTTGAAGTCCTGGATACTGTTCCTGGATACTGTTCATGCTACTTCATGAGTTTGTAAAGTAGTAACTATTTTATATTAACCAGAATGGTCCTTCAATGGATAGCTGCTGTTTTCGGGGCTCCTGAACAATTCTGCAAATTTTTTCTTTTTTTTCTTTCGCTGATCTTTAACTTTTTTTAACATAATCTTTCCGCCATAATTTCCTATGACCCAAAAGAGCTTTTGGACATCAGAACATAGATCACTAACCTCGATTTGGATGAAGATTTCTACTTCAACGAGTCGGCGGTGCATGACATACTGCTCACCCAGGACCAGGCCCTGATCCCAGACACTCACAAAAGAAAAAGGTGGCTGAAGAGAAGCAGGCGTGGAGAGGCAGGAGAGGCAGGCGTGGAGAGGCAGGAGAGGCAGGCGTGGAGAGGCAGGAGAGGCAGGAGAGGCAGGCGTGGAGAGGCAGGAGAGGCAGGCGTGGAGGGCAGGAGAGGCAGGAGAGGCAGGCGTGGAGAGGCAGGAGAGGCAGGAGAGGCAGGCGTGGAGAGGCAGGAGAGGCAGGCGTGGAGAGGCAGGCGTGGAGAGGCAGGAGAGGCAGGCGTGGAGAGGCAGGAGAGGCAGGCGTGGAGAGGCAGGAGAGGCAGGCGTGGAGAGGCAGGCGTGGAGAGGCAGGAGAGGCAGGCGTGGAGAGGCAGGAGAGGCAGGAGAGGCAGGCGTGCCGGCACCCTGACCAAACAACATTGTAAATACTCCGCCTCTACCCTCTGGTTTGTGTCTCTTTGTTAACAACAGCTGGTGCGCAATCTCTGATATTACGGAAGTCTCAAGGTTCTGCTCGCCTGAGTTAGAATACCTCATGTAAGCTGTAGACCATACTACAGTATTTACCAAGAGAGTTTTCATCTATATTTTTTGTAGCTGTTTATTTACCACCACAAACCGATTCTGGCACTAAAACCGCACTCAACGAGCTATAAATCAGCATGTTAAATGTGCAAGCAGAGCGGAAAAAAACTCTGGACCACCTATACTCCACACACAGAGACGCATACGAAGCTCTCCCTTGCCCTCCATTTGGCAAATCTGACCATCATTCTATCCTCCTGATTCCTGCATACAAGCACAAATTAAAGCAGGAAACACCAGTGACGAGATCAATAAAAAAAGTGGTCAGATGAAGCAGATGCTAAGCTACAGGACTGTTTTGCACAGACTGGAATATATTCCGATATTCCTCCAATGGCAATGAGGAGTACACCACATCAGTCATTAGCTTCATCAATAAGTGCATCGAGGATGTCAACCCCACAGTGACCGTACGTATATACCCCAACCAGAAGCCATGGATTACAGGCAACATCCGCACTGAGCTAAAGGTTAGAGCTAACGCTTTCCAGGAGCGGGTCATTAATCTGGATGCTTATAAGAAATACCGCTATGACTTCCGATGAGCCTTCACACAGACAAAGTGTCAAGACAGGAATAAGATCTAATCATATTACGCCGGCTCTGAAGCTTGTCAGATGTGACGCAGATGTGGCGCATCGAGGAAAGCAGCACTTAACCATGCATGAGAATACCAGCTGTTCCGGGCGACTGTGTGATCTCACTCTCCATAGCCGGTATAGACCTTTAAACAGGTTAACATTCGCAAGACTGAAAGGCCAGACGGATTACTAGAACGCTGAAAATGGGTTAAATGGGTCAATCTCTCTCTGACCCAGTCTGTAATAACTACATGTTTCAAGCAGACCACCATAGTCCCTGTGCCCAAGAATGCCTAGGTAACCTGTATAAGTGACTAACACCTCTTCCCCCTCAGAAGGCTGAAAAGATTCGCCACAGGCCCTCAGATCCTCAAAAAGTTATACTGCAGCATTGAGAGCATCTTGACTGGCTGTATCACTGGTTGGTGTGGCAACTGCTTGGTATCCAACCGCAAGGCGCAACAGAGGTTATTGCGTACGGCCCAGTATCTCACTGGGGCCGAGCTCCCTGCCATCCAGGACCTCTATACCAGGCGGTATCAGAGGAAGGCCCTAAAAATGGTCAAAGACTCCAGCTACCCAAGTCATAGACTGTTCTCTCTGCTAGCGAATGGGAAGCAGTACCGATACACCAAGTCTGGAACCAACAGGACCCTGAACAGCTTCTACCCCCAAGCCATAAGACTGCTAAATACCAAACCAAATAGCTACCCGGACTATCTGCATTGACCCTTTTTTGACTCATTAAATACAATGTTGCTACTGTCTATTATCTATCCTGTTGCCTAGTCACTTTATTCCTATACAGTATGTACATATCTACCTCAATGACCTCGTACCCCTGCACATGGATTTGGTAATGGTACCCTGTGTATGTATCCATATTATCATTACTCATTGTGTATTTATGATTACTTTTATTACTTTTCTATTATTTCTCTATTTTCTTTCTCTCTGCATTGCTGGGATGGGCGTGTAAGTAAGCAAGTGATGAATACAATTTTAGGAGCTCATCAAGGTGGGGTGCGTCTGTTGTGCTGTACTGTGATTGATTTACGAGCAGCCTTCCCTGCCTGGCCTGACAGACATTAGTGACATTGTGTTGGTAGAGGATGACGGAAGACGGAAAGGGAAGAGAAAAGACACAAAGTAATAGGAAACAAAAGGAAAGGAAAGGAAGGAAGGCAACCATGGCTCACTAGGTGTATTGTAGCCTGAGTGTGTGACTGTGTGTACAGTAATGCCCTGCTAGAACCACAAACTGAACATAGCAGGTAGAATGTAGACTCGCGTTACTAAAGTTCATATCAGTTCCCACTCAAGAAAATTTGAACGTTTAACAATTATTTGTCATAGTAGGAATATTACACCGGATGGTAAGTTCAATTTCCTCTGAGTAGTTTTTGAGTAGAAAACTTGAATGGCTCTATCTTACTGAGTGACTGCCATTTCCCAGCCCGCAATGAGGCACAGAGAGCAAATTATCTGAAACTGCCTTGCCATGAATGGAAGCTAAAAAACAATTTTCCCTCCATTCCCATAGCATCCAATCAGTACAGAGTGAGAGCAACGCTTTGTGTTTCCTGGGGGAATGTGTTGCTGTGTGACTGGGGGTCATGAGGTGACTGTTAGTTCAGCTGTAAATGGTATCAATGTTTTTGCAGTCTGTGCCACCCTGTGAGCAAACATGCAGGCTTTGACCCCGCTCTGCCCCCCCCCACCCCCTTCTTTTCTGCTGTGGAGAAGCCTTTGGGTGTGTGTGAGTGTTTGTCTCTGTGTCTGACAGTCCCATCTCCTGACTCCTAGATCTCCTGACTCCCACCAGCACATAGAGCAGCTCCTTCAGGCTGAGCTTCACTCCACTCCACCACCCCTGCTGTCACCCAGGCCGGATCTGTCGCTCACAAAGCTCCCAGCCTCCCTGCACCGCACAGCGCCGCACCCCGCCGCTCGCCAGTTACTCAGTCCGCTTTGTTATCGAAACTGTCCCTCTTGATTGCCTTGGATTCGATTCCAGATAACCAGAGTCTTGCTGTGAATGTGTGTTGGGGGAGGAGGTATATCTTAACTGTCAGACTTCAATTCAAAAACAGTGTTGGGGGGGGACAATGTTTCTTGCAAAACAACTTGGAGAGTGTCAAACCAACCCACTGGACACAAACTGGTTTACAATACATTGGATTTCCCCAAAGTAGTTATTCAAACCACAGGATTATGTCATCACGGTAACCAATCTTCAACATAGATAAACCTTGTATAAAATATGTTGAATTTGTACCTTTGAAACAATGAAACAGCTAATGGGGATGCTAATAAAATACCCCAATACCAAATTGTGCGTAGGTGGCATGCTGTTATAGTGTTCACACAGTGCATAGGTAGCATCTCAAAAAACTTGCAACCTACCTTAACCTCTACAGTATGTCTATACAATGATATCAGCATTGCGTGGCACTGAATCAACCTATCCACATCAGCAGTTTCACTGCCAACCTGTCTGGCATACCCCCTGTGCGGTCCACAATGTGTAGCTCCACTTGCTGTGTTTATTTTCAAGAAACCAGAACCCTTATTAGCAACAGAAGTGCTCCCGTGTCCTTTTTGTCGAACAGAAGGCTCCTTATAAATAGCTATAAGACTACTTGAGTGGAAACTGGAAACTGTCCCTCCGACGCAGCAGATTGCAAACGGGAGAAACGGAGACATTGCTTGTCCCTGTTGAGAGAAAGGCCCTGCTAGAATGTAGGTTTTGATAAGGCTGTATGTTGCTGTGTAGAATAGTGCGTCTGGCTGGGCAGATAGGACAGAACAGAAGGGGTTTCTACTCTGGGTTATTGAGCTGCGTTATTGGCAGCTGGGGCATGCTGGAGCCAACACGACAGAGGGTGGGCTGCAGCACTGACTGTGTAACCCAGAGCCCAGGAACTCTTCAGATGATTCATGGAGTCACTAGTCGTCCGTCCGTTGTCCGTCCTCACCGGGTCGTGGTTCTCTCTCTGTGAAGGCCAATTGGACGCTGTATACAAACACATCGCTTGATGAGAGAGTTTGTCTCACTTAGCTAGCTAAGTGCCTTTATTACAAACTGTACAATAACCTGTATGAATATATCTCACTGGGTACAGTGGTGGAATATTATTTGTATGGTAATTTGCCCTTTGCCATTGGGATACTGATGGGAACATTTCCCTTAGCTATGTGCCTTTACAACAACAATAAGATACTGCATGTCTTTCATTTAGTAGTAGAGAACGGTGTAAATCATTTGTACATTGCTGTGATGCCCCATGCTAATAATCAGGGTTGGGTAGGTTACTTTCTACCTGTAATCCGTTACAGGTACTAGTTACCTGTCCAAAATCGTAATCAGGAACGTGACTTTTGGATTACACATACTCAGTTACGTAATCTGATTACATTTAGCTACTATTAGATTACTTTCCCTTGAGAGGCATTAGAAAAATACAAAAATGTATGTTACCAATTGAACGACATCTATGGAGCAGGATAAATCATTGTTAAAAGTTTACATAGCTGGTCATCTATGGGTGTTACATTTTACTTTATGGGTTGGTTTTATAGGCTGCTTCTAATTATATCTTTACATTAAAAATCAAAATCTATCAGAATTTCAGTCATTCCAATAAATGTTATAACCCTTGATCTTCAAGAATAGTCCTTGGAAATATGGAAGGATAGATTAGCCACATTGTTTTACCTGAGCATTACCCCAAAACTAAAGACATATTACCTAGCCCTACTCTGTTGTTAATGATTTTGATGTCATGGAGGACTGATTGGGCTCATTGATTCCAGTTGAAAAATAAATGCTGCTCTCGTGGAATGGCTTTGAGCACTACTGAAAAGTGCAATTTACATGTGAAAAATGAATGCCATATTCTGCATTTTCTACAGGCCGATTGTTTACGTTTTTGTTGGTGACACTTTGACACCTTGATAATATGCAGCCGTTTAAAGGGCAAATCCACAGATGAAACGATAACAAAACTGTCACCCCATGTCTGTTTTGGTAAAAAGCTGAGGTATGGGGAAATGTAACCACTCTCATATGAATAGACAAAGCTATGGATGCAATGTCTAAACACCCATCATATAAAATGTATAGTTTTAACCATGTTATGAGGCTATACAGTGTTTGTTTGCATTTACTATCTTTACAAACATTGGAGAAAAACAAGCTTATATTTTGGGTTCTCATGGAGTGTTATAGTTGAACTAAGGTCATGATGCATTTAAAAAAGGTATATTCTTCAAGAATATAATGCATATGTATATAAAAATGGATGTAGCAACTACATATTGCCTCTTTAAGTCAATCAAAAGTGTGTGAGTTTGAGCATGTGTCCATTAGGCCTACGGATCATTTTATCAGCATGAATTAGATTGAGCAATAAAAGCCTGACTTTTATTCCATAGGCTGGGATCCGCACAATGCAGCTGTTGTTCCATAGGCTGGGATCTACACTATGCAGCTGTTATTCCATAGGCTGGGATCCGCACAATGCAGCTGTTGTTCCATAGGCTGGGATCTACACTATGCAGCTGTTGTTCCATAGGCTGGGATCTGCACTATGCAGCTGTTGTTCCATAGGCTGGGATCTGCACTATGCAGCTGTTGTTCCATAGGCTGGGATCTGCACTATGTAGCTGTTGTTCCATAGGCTGGGATCCACACTATGCAGCTGTTGTTCCATAGGCTGGGATCTGCACTATGCAGCTGTTGTTCTATAGGCTGGGATCTGCACTATGCAGCTGTTGTTCCATAGGCTGGGATCCACACTATGCAGCAGTTGTTCCATAGGCTGGGATCTGCACTATGCAGCTGTTGTTCCATAGGCTGGGATCTGCACTATGCAGCTGTTGTTCCATAGGCTGGGATCTGCACTATGTAGCTGTTGTTCCATAGGCTGGGATCCACACTATGCAGCTGTTGTTCCATAGGCTGGGATCTGCACTATGCAGCTGTTGTTCTATAGGCTGGGATCTGCACTATGCAGCTGTTGTTCCATAGGCTGGGATCCACACTATGCAGCTGTTGTTCCATAGGCTGGGATCTGCACTATGCAGCTGTTGTTCCATAGGCTGGGATCCACACTATGCAGCTGTTGTTCCATAGGCTGGGATCTGCACTATGCAGCTGTTGTTCCATAGGCTGGGATCTGCACTATGCAGCTGTTGTTCCATAGGCTGGGATCCACACTATGCAGCTGTTGTTCCATAGGCTGGGATCTGCACTATGCAGCTGTTGTTCCATAGGCTGGGATCCTCACTATGCAGCTGTTGTTCCATAGGCTGGGATCTGCACTATGCAGCTGTTGTTCCATAGGCTGGGATCTGCACTATGCAGCTGTTGTTCCATAGGCTGGGATCTGCACTATGCAGCTGTTGTTCCATAGGCTGGGATCCACACTATGCAGCTGTTGTTCCATAGGCTGGGATCTGCACTATGCAGCTGTTGTTCCATAGGCTGGGATCTGCACTATGCAGCTGTTGTTCCATAGGCTGGGATCCACACTATGCAGCTGTTGTTCCATAGGCTGGGATCCACACTATGCAGCTGTTGTTCCATAGGCTGGGATCTACACTATGCAGCTGTTGTTCCATAGGCTGGGATCTGCACTGTGCAGCTGTTATTCCATAGGCTGGGATCTGCACTATGCAGCAGTTGTTCCATAGGCTGGGATCTGCACTATGCAGCTGTTGTTCCATAGGCTGGGATCTGCACTATGCAGCTGTTGTTCTATAGGCTGGGATCCACACTATGCAGCTGTTGTTCCATAGGCTGGGATCTGCACTATGCAGCTGTTGTTCCATAGGCTGGGATCCTCACTATGCAGCTGTTGTTCCATAGGCTGGGATCTGCACTATGCAGCTGTTGTTCTATAGGCTGGGATCTGCACTATGCAGCTGTTGTTCCATAGGCTGGGATCTGCACTATGCAGCTGTTGTTCCATAGGCTGGGATCTGCACTATGCAGCTGTTGTTCTATAGGCTGGGATCCACACTATGCAGCTGTTGTTCCATAGGCTGGGATCTGCACTATGCAGCTGTTGTTCCATAGGCTGGGATCTGCACTATGCAGCTGTTGTTCCATAGGCTGTGATCTGCACTATGCAGCTGTTGTTCCATAGGCTGGGATCTACACTATGCAGCTGTTGTTCCATAGGCTGGGATCTGCACTATACAGCTGTTGTTCCATAGGCTGGGATCTGCACTATGCAGCTGTTGTTCCATAGGCTGGGATCTGCACTATGCAGCTGTTGTTCCATAGGCTGGGATCCACACTATGCAGCTGTTGTTCCATAGGCTGGGATCTGCACTATGCAGCTGTTGTTCCATAGGCTGGGATCTGCACTATGCAGCTGTTGTTCCATAGGCTGGGATCTGCACTATGCAGCTGTTGTTCCATAGGCTGGGATCTACACTATGCAGCTGTTGTTCCATAGGCTGGGATCTGCACTATGCAGCTGTTGTTCCATAGGCTGGGATCTGCACTATGCAGCTGTTGTTCCATAGGCTGGGATCTGCACTATGCAGCTGTTGTTCCATAGGCTGGGATCTGCACTATGCAGCTGTTGTTCCATAGGCTGGGATCTACACTATGCAGCTGTTGTTCCATAGGCTGGGATCTGCACTATGCAGCTGTTGTTCCATAGGCTGGGATCTACACTATGCAGCTGTTGTTCCATAGGCTGGGATCTACACTATGCAGCTGTTGTTCCATAGGCTGGGATCTGCACTATGCAGCTGTTGTTCCATAGGCTGGGATCCACACTATGCAGCTGTTGTTCCATAGGCTGGGATCTACACTATGCAGCTGTTGCAAGAGAGCATTTTTCACAAGCTGCCCACTGGTTTCAATAACAATAATTGATATGTAGCTTAAACATCTTGAATTCAACCATTATTGGGTTCAAATACACATTTAGATTTGTGAACAGCCATCCACAACAACCACAATCCGTAAGTCGGCAAATGGCTAAATGAGAGCAGCAGTGTGATTCACATCAATGCGCTGTGTAGATATCTATGATAAGTCGTATCCGTGTGACCGTAGACGACACCACTGCTGTCATCCTCACCTCCAAGCGTTTAGTCAAGTTGGATAATCTTTGGATGCCGACAGCAGTCTCACCGTTGGAAGACGTACTGTAGCGTGGACAGTAGCCCACAAAAGCCTATTCCTGCAATCCATCTAACACATTTGGTGTGTCGTCAGAGTGGTCCCTAATTTATGGTCAGACTCACTCACGTTGAACAAATATAAACTTGGGCCTTTTTCAATGCTGATTTGAATGCCATTGAGAAAACAGAGAAGTGGAAAAGCTTATTTTTTCCCCCGCAAACATCCCATTCTGAATTTAAAGTAAAAACCTCAAAATAATCATCTAGTTTTTCAAATTCTCTGTTATGTGTTTACAATATTTTTGCTGTTAACGTAACGGATTACAGTTACAGTTTGTTTTGTAATCCCATACATGTAATCTGTTACTCTCCAACCCTGCTAATAATTCCCTATATATTCATGAAAGCTTGGAAATTTAGATTTTTGTAGATTTGGATCAATTACAGACAGAATGTTTCTTGAAATGTTACCAGTCATTAGATGATCTAATTATTGTAATTAAATAATCATGGGTGTCAGTCAACCATCTTCATTGTTGAGATGTAGGAAAAATATTTTAAATAACACAAAAAAGTTGGCGGTGATTAGTAATAGCTCGGATTGATGAGTATGAATTCAGGGCTGTTTTGGCCATTGTTCATATAAATCTTTCATTACTATAATGCTCTCTACTTTGATTACTAGCATTGTTCAGTTTCTAACACAAAACTAACAGAACAATGCAGTGGGCCAAACTTGAACCCTATTCCCTATATAGGCCCTGGACAAAAGTAGTGCTCCATATAGCGTAGGGAATGGGGTGCTATTTGGGACGTAGCCTTTGGCAATCTGATTCTGCCTGCCTGTCTGTGCTGGGATGTGATTTTCTGAAACTGAAAAGCTGTATGTGTCCCCATCTCTGCAAGGCACTACTGTAGGTTGTTGCTCTGCATAATCAGTGCTAGTCACATGACATAAGGGTCCAAGGGGAGGATGTTATGAAATAAAGGGTTAATCACTACCATTGTAAACTCACATGCCTTCTTAGATCGATTCAGCTCCAAACAAATCTTAGCATGTAACCCAAGTCCCTGATGTGTAACCCCAGTCTATAATGTGTAACCCCAGTCTATGATGTGTAACCCAAGTCCCTGATGTGTAACCCCAGTCTATAATGTGTAACCCCAGTCTATGATGTGTAACCCAAGTCCCTGATGTGTAACCCCAGTCTATGTTGTGGAACCCCAGTCTATGATGTGTAACCCCAGTCTATGATGTGTAACCCCAGTCTATGATGTGTTAACCCAGTCCCTGATGTGTAACCCCAGTCTATGATGTGGAACCCAAGTCTATGATGTGTAACCCCAGTCTATGATGTGTAACCCCAGTCTATGATGTGTAACCCCAGTCTATGATGTGGAACCCAAGTCTATGATGTGTAACCCCAGTCTATGATGTGTAACCCCAGTCTATGATGTGGAACCCAAGTCCCTGATGTGTAACCCCAGTCTATAATGTGTAACCCCAGTCTATGATGTGTAACCCAAGTCCCTGATGTGTAACCCCAGTCTATGATGTGTAACCCCAGTCTATGATGTGGAACCCAAGTCCCTGATGTGTAACCCCAGTCTATGATGTGGAACCCCAGTCTATGATGTGGAACCCAAGTCCCTGATGTGTAACACCAGTCTCTGATGTGTAACACCAGTCTATGATTGCTAACCCCAGTCTATGATATGTAACACCAGTCTATAATTTCTAACCCCAGTCTACGATGTGTAACCCCAGTCTATGATGTGTAACACCAGTCTATGATTTCTAACCCCATTCTACGATGTGTAACCCCAGTCTACGATGTGTAACCCCAGTCTATGATGTGTAACCCCAGTCTATGATGTGGAACCCAAATCCCTGATGTGTAACCCAGGTCCCTGATGGGTAACCCCAGTCTATGATGTGGAACCCAAATCCCTGATGTGTATCCCAGGTCCCTGATGTGTAACCCCAGTCTACGATGTGGAACCCCAGTCTATGATGTAGAACCCCAGTCTCTAATGTGTAACCCCAGTCTATGATGTGGAACCCAAGTCCCTGATATGTAACCCCAGTCTATGATGTGGAACCCCAGTCTATGATGTGGAACCCAAGTCCCTGATGTGTAACACCAGTCTCTGATGTGTAACACCAGTCTATGATTGCTAACCCCAGTCTATGATATGTAACACCAGTCTATAATTTCTAACCCCAGTCTACGATGTGTAACCCCAGTCTATGATGTGTAACACCAGTCTATGATTTCTAACCCAAGTCCCTGATGTGTAACCCCAGTCTATGATGTGGAACCCCAGTCTATGATGTGGAACCCAAGTCCCTGATGTGTAACACCAGTCTCTGATGTGTAACACCAGTCTATGATTGCTAACCCCAGTCTATGATATGTAACACCAGTCTATAATTTCTAACCCCAGTCTACGATGTGTAACCCCAGTCTATGATGTGTAACACCAGTCTATGATTTCTAACCCCAGTCTACGATGTGTAACCCCAGTCTACGATGTGTAACCCCAGTCTATGATGTGTAACCCCAGTCTATGATGTGGAACCCCAGTCCCTGATGTGTAACCCAAGTCCCTGATGTGTAACCCCAGTCCCTGATGTGTAACCCCAGTCTATGATGTGTAACCCCAGTCTATGATGTGTAACCCCAGTCCCTGATGTGTAACCCCAGTCTATGATGTGGAACCCCAGTCCCTGATGTGTAACCCCAGTCTATGATGTGGAACCCCAGTCCCTGATGTGTAACCCCAGTCTATGATGTGGAACCCCAGTCTATGATGTGGAACCCCAGTCTATGATGTGGAACCCCAGTCTATGATGTGGAACCCCAGTCTATGATGTGGAACCCCATTCCCTGATGTGTAACCCCAGTCTATGATGTGGAACCCCAGTCTATGATGTGTGTATGTGTATTGGTCCACAACATGTCCCCCTATCTCATCTCTCCCCCTCTCTACCTGTCTGTCACATGTGTGCTTCTCCTCTCCAGTTTGCTAGTAGCTTTGGCTAAAAGCAGTGCACTATATAGGAAATAAGGTTTTGATTCAGACTTGCTCGTGGGGCCCGTCGAAGCAACTCACAGTTGGTTTTTATGCGTTA
>NC_068440.1:34542224-34594724 GCF_023373465.1 Oncorhynchus keta | reverse complement strand
TATGAAATCAGTTAAAATCAAATTTTTATTTACAAGGGCAGCCCACTCCTTCCTCCCCATCGGGAGATTGAACCTCATACTCCCGTCCGCAAGACACAGGGATTCTTTAGCTAAATAGCCCAGTACTGTACTGCCGATCGTCACGTTGTACAGCGCCATATTTTACGTTCCATCCTAACAGAAACCCAGAGGGTTTTTCGTTTTTTATGGAATAGACACACCATAATATAAATCAAGTTAATTAAGCAAGTACCAGTCAAAGTTTGGACACACCTACTCCTTCCAGGATTTTTCTATATTTTTCCTATTTTCTACAGAATAATATAATAATAATGAAGACATCACATCTATGAAGTAACACATATGGAATACGTTAAGAACAAATTCGTATTTACAAGGACAGCCTAATCCTTCCTCCCGGTCAGGGAATTGAACCACAGTCTCCCGCGTGCCTGCAATATGGAAGAATATCGAATGCTTCTCAAAGATGCCCTCTAGTGGTCAAACTAGCACTGACTCGCATTAACAGAAAAACTGTCTGACAATTAAATGACGTGCCACAGAATGCAGTATGACTTTTAAAGGAGGAGCCACTGTAGGACAGCAGCCTCTAATGTGCTAGTGATAGCTTTTTAACAGTATTTAACAGTCTGATGGCCTTGAGATAGAAGCTGTTTTTCAGGCTCTCTGTCCCAGCTTTGATGCACCTGTACTGACCTCACCTTCTAGATGATAGCTGGGTGAACAGGCAGTGGCTTGGGTTGTTGTTGTCCTTGATGATCTTTTTGGCCTTCCTGTGACATCGGGTGCTGCAGGTGTCTTGGAGTGCAGATAGTTTGCCAGGCGATGATACAGCCCAACAGGATGCTTGTGAGGGTTTTAGGTGCCAAGCCACATTTCTTCAACCTCCTGAGGACTTAAGTTCCTGTATGTTATCAGAATCACACAATGAGTCGTTAATCATGAAAAATACAACCCCGCCCTTCTTCTTCCAGAGATATATTTATTCCTGTCTGCGCAATGAACTGAGAACCCAACTGGCTGGACGGACTCAGACAGTATATCCCGAGAGAGCCATGTGAAACAGAGTATGTTACAATCCCTGATGTCTCTCTGGAAAGAAATTCTCAACCCTGAGCTCATCAACTTTATTATCCAGTAACTGAAAATTAGCGAGTAATATACTTGGAAGCGGTGGGTGGTATGCATGCCTCCTAAGTCAGACTAGAAGACCACTCAGAGTACCTCTCCTCCGGCCTCTGGAATCAGTTCAATTGCCCTGGGGTGTGCGAACAAAGGATCAGATTCAGGAAAGTCGTATTCCTTGTCGTAACGCTGGTAGTGCTGGTGAGTTACTGCCGCTCTGATATTCAATAGTTCTTCCCTGCTGTATGTAATAACACAAAACCATTTCTGGGCTAATAATGTAATAAATAACACGTACGAAAACAAAATACTGCAGTTTCCTGAGAGCTAGAAGCACAGCAGCCCTCTGTCGGCGCGATTCTATTTTACTTTGTGCAGGCATGTGTGTGTGTGTGTGTCTGTATGTGTGTGTATCTGTGTGTCTGTGTCTGTGTCTGTGTTAGACACAGTGGTGGGAAGCCTCCTAGGGTTGGGAAGCTCCCTAGGGTTAAGAGGCTTGTGTGAGAGCTGCAGAAACCTCATTAAGACAGTAGCTGAGTGAATGTGTACCACCCAGTCTCACAAATCCCTCTCTTTTCCCCTGCTTTACAAAGATAATGACAGTAATTAATCCGTTGTGAGGAATTGTTGTCCCTCAAACGCTTTTTGATGATATTGCACTTAAAGCAGACATAATCAAGGTGTTGGGTTATTACTCCACCCTCACAACTCACTTGGATTGGTATTTTTGTTCAAATATAGAGGATAATCTGTCACACTTAAGCACAATATGTTGCTGTCTCTATGCTTGGTAGTCTTACTGAGATTCTACAGTATGTTACTGTCTCTATGCTTGGTAGTCTTACTGACTTCTGGTAGTCTTACTCACTTTTACGCACACCTGCCTTCCCTCGTCACGCGCATCGATGTTATTGGACTCACCTGGACTCACTTATCATCTGTTTATTACCTCCCCTATATTTGTCAGTTCCCTGCTCTGTTCCCACTGCTGCATTGATTGATGTTTGTCTGTATTATTAGTTTGCTGACTGCTGTTCCTGACTCGTTTCCATGTCCGATCTTTATTAAATGTGTTATTCCCCTTACTTGCTTCGTCTCTCCAGCGTCATCCCATGTGACATGTTCAAATGCATCACATTGTAAAAATCTGTGGCTAGTTATCCTACTGTGAGCCAATGGTGGGTGGACAGAGAGAGAGAGAGAGAGAGAGAGAGAGAGAGAGAGAGAGAGAGAGAGAGAGAGAGAGAGAGAGAGAGAGAGAGAGAGAGAGAGAGAGAGAGAGAGAGAGAGAGAGAGAGAGAGAGAGAGAGAGAGAGACAGAGAGAGAAATAGGAGGGAGAAAGAGGGAAGAGGGGGAGCGGGAGAGATGAATTGTTTGTTGAAGACAGTATGTGCAGAATAGAAGGTACTTACTCTCTTCTCACTCAAGTTCTTTGAAGCCGACAAGTTGAAAGGTTAATCATATTAAAGGGATCCTCTGTGATCTCCCGGGGCGGTTATGCAAAAGCTTTTATAAATATTTCACTCACTATTCTACTTTATTAGCATAGCCAATAGGATCTCTGTACGCATGACGCAATTTGAAGTACACACACTCCTCTGTTATTATTCAGTGTTTAATTATGCAGAACTTTTTTATATTGATCTGGTAGTTTCTCCCTGTGAGATTAACATGAAGACCGGTTGGCAGTGGGTTTTCAACTGCTGCATCGTGCCAGTTCTAGTACCTTATCAAAATGGCATTTGAACTAAGCACATTTTTGTCCGGAGACACCTACTTTGATACGTCACTTAACGGAGGCTTTTATCCAATGCAGCTTAAGTTACAGTTTAGTGAGTACATACATTTATGCAGTGAGATCCAACAGTATTGGGACAGTGACACATTGTTTGTTTTGGTTTTGTACTTCAGCACTTTGGATTTGAAATGGTACAATGACTATGAGGTTAAAGTGCAGACTGTCAGCTTTAACTTGAGCTGTAATTTCTAAAACGGTTCACCAGATATGGATGAAAATACGCTCAAATTAAATGTGACAGTCTGCACTTTAACCTCACAGTCATTGTACCATTTCAAATCCAATGTTCTGGAGTTCTCCTTTTGGAGGTCACTGCATGTGCATGCCAGGGGCCGTGGGTGCAATTCCTACATGGCTCGTACACACATACTAAGACTGTGTGTGCTCTACATGGCTCGTACACACATACTAAGACTGTGTGTGCTCTACATGGCTCGTACACACATACTAAGACTGTGTGTGCTCTACATGGCTCGTACACACATACTAAGACTGTGTGTGCTCTACATGGCTCGTACACACATACTAAGACTGTGTGTGCTCTACATGGCTCGTACACACATACTGAGACTGTGTGTGCTCTACATGGCTCGTACACACATACTAAGACTGTGTGTGCTCTACATGGCTCGTACACACATACTAAGACTGTGTGTGCTCTACATGGCTCGTACACACATACTAAGACTGTGTGTGCTCTACATGGCTCGTACACACATACTAAGACTGTGTGTGCTCTACATGGCTCGTACACACATACTAAGAATGTGTGTCCTCTACATGGCTCGTACACACATACTGAGACTGTGTGTGCTCTACATGGCTCGTACACACATACTGAGACTGTGTGTGCTCTACATGGCTCGTACACACATACTAAGACTGTGTGTGCTCTACATGGCTCGTACACACATACTAAGACTGTGTGTGCTCTACATGGCTCGTACAAACATACTAAGACTGTGTGTGCTCTACATGGCTCGTACACACATACTAAGACTGTGTGTGCTCTACATGGCTCGTACACACATACTGAGACTGTGTGTGCTCTACATGGCTCGTACTGAGACTGTGTGTGCTCTACATGGCTCGTACACACATACTAAGACTGTGTGTGCTCTACATGGCTCGTACACACATACTGAGACTGTGTGTGCTCTACATGGCTCGTACAAACATACTAAGACTGTGTGTGCTCTACATGGCTCGTACACACATACTAAGACTGTGTGTGCTCTACATGGCTCGTACACACATACTAAGACTGTGTGTGCTCTACATGGCTCGTACACACATACTAAGACTGTGTGTGCTCTACATGGCTCGTACACACATACTAAGACTGTGTGTGCTCTACATGGCTCGTACACACATACTAAGACTGTGTGTGCTCTACATGGCATGGCAAACACCCATCTTTATCAAGCAGAGCCACGTGGCACCTTCTGACACATAGTCATGTGGATTTGAATAGAGCTTTACGGAGAAGCATTGCTAATGGTAGCAGTGGGCTTCTGGAGGCCTGCGGGGCAAAAGTCAACCCATATCAGGTTTGGAGGTTTATGGTACATACTGTACATTGTGCCTGACTTTCAATGATCCTATTGACACGCAATCTCAGAAAGTGCTAAATGTGGACTACTTTTTTCTGGTTCAGTGATTTACCCTCCGATGCAATTTCATGTCTAATGCATATAAAGTGTTGTTTTCACTCTATTGAGAGAGCGTATCACCACTAGTCTTTGCTATTTCTCTCAGCTATCTCCTTCCTTTGCTGATCTAGAATGTATCATATGTTAGTTTTAACCCATGGTATAGCCTGCATACAGATGTAGGATCGGAATTTGATCACCCTGTTGCAGGAAAATGTCCTGCAATGTAGGACATTTTAAACTTGTAGTCTATTTGGCTTCTAAAAAGGCTTCTGAAGTTTGTCATTTCCACTTTGAAATTTTAGACTTGATTTGCCCTTACGCAACATGTATCAACTCCTACAAAAATGTCCGTACATTTTTTATCCACATAATAATTCACATGTTCTGTTGCTGCAGGATTATTTCTGCAAACTGGGTCAAATTAAGATCCTACAGTACATCTGTATGGTCTCTATTGATGTGTATATTTTCCCCACCTGTCTTCACAGTATGACTTTATTGAAACAAACTCCAGCCAACGAAATGTTAATAGCCTACCAAGCGGAACTAGTGTAGCCCATAAATAAGCCTGAGCTTATGTACATTTGAAATGTTATAACGATCTTTACTTTGAAATGGGGCCGTAGAATCAATATGTTCTCCCTCCACATGACGTTGATACATTCACAACGACTCTGTGCTCTACTCCCGGCTCCAGAGATCACACTGTAACGCCACTGTGCAATTTTAGCTGAATGACAACATTGGGCTAACTGGTTGGTTAGACTTGCCAGGCTGCTACTGGTTGTCTATGTAAATCTTCAGATAATTCTGATTGGGGCATGTCATTGGTTCATAGTGTCTTATTGGTCATTCTCACTGGTGTCTGTGTGCTATTTAGTTAATAGTGTCTCCAGATCATTCTGATTGGTGTATTGCATGATGTCTCCTTTTCCTTATAGGTTAACAGGATTCTCAATCCCTCCACCAGTCACGAGCACAGGGTCCGTCTTCTCCCTGCGTCTTACCAGTGACTTTGCTGTGAGCGCTCACGGCTTTAAATTATACTATGAAGGTAAGTCTCTTCTCCTATTCCCTCTCAACGTTTCTGTTGTTTATCTCTTGTATTCGCTCAGAAAATGAACAGCAGAGAGACTCCTGTTGGATGGGACGGCTTCTGATCCAGCTGGTGGTTCTGATACTTTGTTCTGATCTGTCAGAGTGTTTTATAAATATGGGTTAAACTGTCTGTGTGAGATCCCACTGTTAGACCAGCTGTTCTCTATAAGGTCCTCATCAGTCCACATCAAACCAAAACCAGACACTGTTATGGTCCTACTGGACTAGACAGACATACTTGGACTAGAGAGACATTCTGGACTAGACAGACATACTGGACTAGAGAGACATACTGGACTAGAGAGACATACTGGACTAGAAAGACAAACTATACAGACATTCTGGACTAGACAGACATACTGGACTAGACAGACATACTGGACTAGAGAGACATACTGGACTAGATAGACAAACTATACAGACATTCTGGACTAGACAGACATACTGGACTAGACAGACATACTGGACTAGAGAGACATACTGGACTAGATAGACAAACTATACAGACATTCTGGACGAGACAGACATTCTGGACTAGACAGACATAGTGGACTATACATACATTCTGGACTAGACAGACATACTGGACTAGACAGACATACTGGACTAGACAGACATAGTGGACTAGACAGACATAGTGGACTAGACAGACATTCTGGACTAGACAGACATAGTGGACTATACAGACATTCTGGACTAGACAGACATAGTGGACTAGCCAGACATACTGGACTAGCCAGACAAACTGGACTATACAGACATTCTGGACTAGACAGACATAGTGGACGAGACAGACATTCTGGACTAGACAGACATAGTGGACTAGCCAGACATAGTGGACTAGACAGACATTCTGGACTAGACAGACATTCTGGACTAGACAGACATTCTGGACTAGACAGACATACTGGACTAGACAGACATACTGGACTAGCCAGACAAACTGGACTATACAGACATTCTGGACTAGACAGACATAGTGGACGAGACAGACATTCTGGACTAGACAGACATAGTGGACTAGCCAGACATAGTGGACTAGACAGACATAGTGGACTAGACAGACATTCTGGACTAGACAGACATTCTGGACTAGACAGACATACTGGACTAGACAGACATAGTGGACTAGCCAGACAAACTGGACTATACAGACATTCTGGACTAGACAGACATAGTGGACTAGACAGACATTCTGGACTAGACAGACATAGTGGACTAGACAGACATAGTGGACTAGACAGACATACTGGACTAGACAGACATAGTGGACTAGACAGACATAGTGGACTAGCCAGACATAGTGGACTAGACAGACATTCTGGACTAGACAGACATAGTGGACTGTACAGACATTCTGGACTAGACAGACATAGTGGACTAGACAGACATAGTGGACTAGACAGACATTCTGGACTAGACAGACATAGTGGACTAGCCAGACATAGTGGACTAGACAGACATAGTGGACTAGACAGACATTCTGGACTAGACAGACATAGTGGACTATACAGACATTCTGGACTAGACAGACATACTGGACTAGACAGACATACTGGACTAGACAGACATACTGGACTAGACAGACATAGTGGACTAGCCAGACATAGTGGACTAGACAGACATTCTGGACTAGACAGACATAGTGGACTAGACAGACATTCTGGACTAGACAGACATAGTGGACTATACAGACATTCTGGACTAGACAGACATACTGGACTAGACAGACATTCTGGACTAGACAGACATATTGGACTAGACAGACATACTGGACTAGACAGACATTCTGGACTAGACAGACATATTGGACTAGACAGACATTCTGGACTAGACAGACATAGTGGACTAGACAGACATAGTGGACTAGACAGACAAACTTGCCTAGACAGACATTCTGGACTAGACAGACATAGTGGACTTGACAGACATTCTGGACTAGACAGACAAACTGGACTAGACAGACATATTGGACTAGACAGACATTCTGGACTAGACAGACATACTGGACTAGACAGACATACTGGACTAGACAGACATATTGGACATGCAAGGATCTACAGAAAGACAAAAATGATTTAGAAACTCTGCCACACCTACCACCCTCCCCTCCCTTACCACCCTCCCCTCCCTTACCACCCTCTACCACCCTTCTCATCTCTACCACCCTCCTCTCATCTACCACCCTTATCTCTTCTGCCACCCTCATCTCATCTACAACCCCCATCTACCACCCTCCTCTCCGTCACCACCCTCCTCTCACAAACCACCCTCTTCTCCTCTACCACCCTCATCTACCACCCTCCTCTCCTCCACCACCCTCCTCTCATCAACCACCCTCCTCACCTCTACCACCCACCACCCTCCTCACCTCTACCAGCCTCCACCCTCCTCACCTCTACCACCCTTCACCCTCCTCACCTCTACCATCTACCACCCTCCTCACCTCTACCACCCTCCACCCCTCTACCACCCTCCACCCTCCTCACCTCTACCATCCACCACCCTCCTCATCTACCACCCTTATCTCTTCTGCCACCCTCATCTCATCTACAACCCCCATCTACCACCCTCCTCTCCGTCACCACCCTCCTCTCACCAACCACCCTCTTCTCCTCTACCACCCTCATCTACCACCCTCCTCTCCCCCACCACCCACCACCCTCCTCAACTCTACCACCCTCCACCCTCCTCAGCTCTACCATCCACCACCCTCCTCACCTCTACCACCCTCCACCCTCCTCACCTCTACCACCCTCCACCCTCCTCACCTCTACCACCCTCCACCCTCCTCACCTCTACCACCCTCCACCCTCCTCACCTCTACCATCCACCACCCTCCTCATCTCTACCACCCTCCTCTCATCTACCACCCTTATCTCTTCTGCCACCCTCATCTCATCTACAACCCCCATCTACCACCCTCCTCTCCGTCACCACCCTCCTCTCACCAACCACCCTCTTCTCCTCTACCACCCTCATCTACCACCCTCCTCTCCTCCACCACCCTCCTCTCATCAACCACCCTCCTCACCTCTACCACCCACCACCCTCCTCAGCTCTACCACCCTCCACCCTCCTCACCTCTACCACCCACCACCCTCCTCACCTCTACCACCCTCCTCACCTCCTCACCTCTACCACCCTCCTCACCTCTGCCACCCACAACCCTCCTCACCTCTACCACCCTCCTCACCTCTACCACCCACCACCCTCCTCAGCTCTACCATCCACCACCCTCCTCACCTCTACAACCCTCCACCCTCCTCACCTCTACCACCCTCCACCCTCCCCTCACCTCTACCACCCACCACCCTCCTCACCTCTACCACCCACCACCCTCCTCACCTCTACCACCCACCACCCTCCTCACCTCTACCATCCACCACCCTCCTCACCTCTACCATCCACCACCCTCCTCACCTCTACCACCCACCACCCTCCTCACCTCTGCCACCCACAACCCTCCTCACCTCTACCACCCTCCTCACCTCTACCACCCACCACCCTCCTCACCTCTACCACCCTCCACCCTCCTCACCTCTACCACCCACCACCCTCCTCACCTCTACCACCCACCACCCTCCTCACCTCTACCACCCACCACCCTCCTCACCTCTACCATCCACCACCCTCCTCACCTCTACCATCCACCACCCTCCTCACCTCTACCACCCACCACCCTCCTCACCTCTACCACCCACCACCCTCCTCACCTCTACCACCCCTCTCCTCTACCACCCTCCTCATCTCTACCACCCACAACCCTCCTCACCTCTACCACCCTCCTCACCTCTACCACCCCCTCTCCTCTACCACCCTCCTCACCTCTACCACCCTCCTCACCTCTACCACCCACCACCCTCCTCACCTCTACCACCCTCCACCCTCCTCACCTCTACCACCCCCTCTCCTCTACCACCCTCCAGTTGCCTATCCCTGGGCTAGACCTAGCTAAACGAACTGGCAAAAGCTTTCAGATTTTGTTTAGGAACTCAGTCGGGGTCTCAATAGTAGAATAAACCAGGTGCAATTTATACATTTGGTTTTGCCTCATAATATTTTCTGTGGTTATGTCAGTCACTGACAGTCACTCAATTAGCCTGTGTCACTCTCACTCAGATGTCATATTAAAAACTGCAAACATTTCTCTCCACCTTATTATGGAAAAATGTGTAGAATTGCAGCAAACTTCCTTTCAAACTGCAATATTTTCTTTACGACCCATAGCAAGATTTTCTGTCAAGAGGGGAGAAAACCCGATGTCACTTAGAACCTCAACAGTCTAGAGCTCTGACTGCGTGTGTGGCTACGCAGACCCACAAGCCACTGCAGCCCTTCATGATCACTGCACCCCCATCAAATTTCCCCATCTCTGGTCTAGCCTATACCTAATGACAAATGCTCTTCAAATTGTCAATATGAGCATTTTATTTTGTACAGTTATCAATGAAAGCATTTACATCAAAAAGACAAGACAAGAGCTAAATCAACTACCTAGCTACCTTCCCTTGTTTTGGATGATTGTCTTCTCACTTTGTCATCAACAAATAATTCCACAGACTCGTCTTATCAATTGGAAAAAAATACTCTAAAATGTACATGTTATAATTACCAACATAAAAATGTATTGTATACAGTTCCTTACCTTAATATTGTTGTCCTGATCTCAATGACAAAGCTGTCAACGTTGCGAAAACCCATTCAGGTCCAATAGAGACAAGACACCACCTGGTGGTAGCACTTTCAGTTTCCATGCCAACACTTACAATTCGCTCACTCCTACCACAGAGTTTCTAAACCTTACCGTACTGTACTGTCTTTGCTCCTACCACAGAGTTTCTAAACCTTACCGTACTGTACTGTCTTTGCTCCTACCACAGAGTTTCTAAACCTTACCGTACTGTACTGTCTTTGCTCCTACCACAGAGTTTCTAAACCTTACCGTACTGTACTGTCTTTGCTCCTACCACAGAGTTTCTAAACCTTACCGTACTGTACTGTCTTTGCTCCTACCACAGAGTTTCTAAACCTTACCGTACTGTACTGTCTTTGCTCTTACCACAGAGTTTCTAAACCTTACCGTACTGTACTGTCTTTGCTCCTACCACAGAGTTTCTAAACCTTACCGTACTGTACTGTCTTTGCTCCTACCACAGAGTTTCTAAACCTTACCGTACTGTACTGTCTTTGCTCCTACCACAGAGTTTCTAAACCTTACCGTACTGTACTGTCTTTGCTCCTACCACAGAGTTTCTAAACCTTACCGTACTGTACTGTCTTTGCTCCTACCACAGAGTTTCTAAACCTTACCGTACTGTACTGTCTTTGCTCCTACCACAGAGTTTCTAAACCTTACCGTACTGTACTGTCTTTGCTCCTACCACAGAGTTTCTAAACCTTACCGTACTGTACTGTCTTTGCTCCTACCACAGAGTTTCTAAACCTTACCGTACTGTACTGTCTTTGCTCTTACCACAGAGTTTCTAAACCTTACCGTACTGTACTGTCTTTGCTCCTACCACAGAGTTTCTAAACCTTACCGTACTGTACTGTCTTTGCTCCTACCACAGAGTTTCTAAACCTTACCGTACTGTACTGTCTTTGCTCCTACCACAGAGTTTCTAAACCTTACCGTACTGTACTGTCTTTGCTCCTACCAATGACGCATATGTTTCAGTCCTTACTGTGACAATTCAAGATGGCGTTATCCACACCTCGAAAAAACATTGCTCAAATACAAAAAACAGAGATGTTTCTATTTTCCAAGCACATGTTTAGTGTTAGTGGATTGAAGACATCTCTTTGCTCAGCTTTGACTTCCCCATTTAAACTGAACAGAAACGCACAAAAGCTTATTCCTCTTAAATTGTGTGCATACATTTGTTTGCATTTCTCCTTTGCCAAGATAATCCATCAACCTGACAAGTGTGGCATTTCAAGAAGCTGATTAAAAAGCATGATCATTACACAGATACACCTTGTGCTGGGGACAATAAAAGCCACTCTGAAATGTGCAGTTTTGTCACACAACACAATGCCACACATGTTTCAAGTTTTAAGGGAGTGTGCAATTGGAATGCTGACTGCAGGAACGTGCACCAGAGCTGTTACCCGGTAATTTAATGTTAATACATCTACCTTAAGCCACCTTCAATATCGTTTTAGAGAATTTGGGAGTACGTCCAACCGGCCTCACAATCACGAGTAAGCACGCCAACCCAGGATCGCCACATCCGGCTTCTTCACCTACGGGATTGTCTGCGACCAGCCACCTGGACAGCTGATGAAATTGTGGGTTTGCACAACCAAATAATTTCTGCACAAACTGTCAGGAACCTCCTCAGGGAAGCTCTTCCGCTTGCTCGTCGTCCTCACCGGGGTCTTGACCTGACAGCAGTTTGGTGTCGTATCCAACTTCATTGATCAAATGCTCACCTTCGGTGGCCACTGGTACACTGGAGAACTGCTCTTCCCGATGGCCACTGGTACACTGGAGAACTGCTCTTCCCGATGGCCACTGGTACACTGGAGAACTGCTCTTCCCGATGGCCACTGGTACACTGGAGAACTGCTCTTCCCGATGGCCACTGGTACACTGGAGAACTGCTCTTCCCGATGGCCACTGGTACACTGGAGAACTGCTCTTTCCGATGGCCACTGGTACACTGGAGAACTGCTCTTCCCGATGGCCACTGGTACACTGGAGAACTGCTCTTCCCGATGGCCACTGGTACACTGGAGAACTGCTCTTCCCGATGGCCACTGGTACACTGGAGAACTGCTCTTCCCGATGGCCACTGGTACACTGGAGAACTGCTCTTCCCGATGGCCACTGGTACACTGGAGAACTGCTCTTCCCGATGGCCATTGGTACACTGGAGAACTGCTCTTCCCGATGGCCACTGGTACACTGGAGAACTGCTCTTCCCGATGGCCATTGGTACACTGGAGAACTGCTCTTCCCGATGGCCACTGGTACACTGGAGAACTGCTCTTCCCGATGGCCATTGGTACACTGGAGAACTGCTCTTCCCGATGGCCACTGGTACACTGGAGAACTGCTCTTCCCGATGGCCACTGGTACACTGGAGAACTGCTCTTCCCGATGGCCACTGGTACACTGGAGAACTGCTCTTCCCGGATGAATCCTGGTTTCAACTGTACTGACCAGGTGGCAGTTGGTGTTGTATTGGGCGAGTGGTTTGCTGATGTCAACGTAGTGAACCGGGTGCCCCATGGTGGCGGTGGGGTAATGGTATGGGCAGGCAATGTTGTGAACAGAGTGCCCCATGGTGGAGGTGGGGTTATGGTATGGGCAGGCAACGTTGTGAACAGAGTGCCTCATGGTGGCGGTGGGGTAATGGTATGGGCAGGCAACGTTGTGAACAGAGTGCCCCATGGTGGCGGTGGGGTAATGGTATGGGCAGGCAACGTTGTGAACAGAGTGCCCCATGGTGGAGGTGGGGTAATGGTATGGGCAGGCAACGTTGTGAACAGAGTGCCCCATGGTGGCGGTGGGGTAATGGTATGGGCAGGCAACGTTGTGAACAGAGTGCCCCATGGTGGCGGTGGGGTAATGGTATGGGCAGGCAACGTTGTGAACAGAGTGCCCCATGGTGGAGGTGGGGTTATGGTATGGGCAGGCAACGTTGTGAACAGAGTGCCTCATGGTGGAGGTGGGGTTATGGTATGGGCAGGCAACGTTGTGAACAGAGTGCCTCATGGTGGCGGTGGGGTTATGGTATGGGCAGGCAACGTTGTGAACAGAGTGCCTCATGGTGGCGGTGGGGTTATGGTATGGGCAGGCAACGTTGTGAACAGAGTGCCCCATGGTGGCGGTGGGGTAATGTTATGGGCAGGCAACGTTGGGAACAGAGTGCCCCATGGTGGTGGTGGGGTAATGGTATGGGCAGGCAACGTTGTGAACAGAGTGCCCCATGGTGGCGGTGGGGTAATGTTATGGGCAGGCAACGTTGTGAACAGAGTGCCCCATGGTGGCGGTGGGGTAATGTTATGGGCAGGCAACGTTGTGAACAGAGTGCCCCATGGTGGCGGTGGGGTAATGTTATGGGCAGGCAACGTTGTGAACAGAGTGCCCCATGGTGGCGGTGGGGTAATGGTATGGGCAGGCAACGTTGTGAACAGAGTGCCTCATGGTGGCGGTGGGGTAATGGTATGGGCAGGCAACGTTGTGAACAGAGTGCCTCATGGTGGAGGTGGGGTTATGGTATGGGCAGGCAACGTTGTGAACAGAGTGCCTCATGGTGGCGGTGGGGTTATGGTATGGGCAGGCAACGTTGTGAACAGAGTGCCTCATGGTGGCGGTGGGGTAATGGTATGGGCAGGCAACGTTGTGAACAGAGTGCCTCATGGTGGCGGTGGGGTAATGGTATGGGCAGGCAACGTTGTGAACAGAGTGCCTCATGGTGGAGGTGGGGTTATGGTATGGGCAGGCAACGTTGTGAACAGAGTGCCTCATGGTGGAGGTGGGGTTATGGTATGGGCAGGCAACGTTGTGAACAGAGTGCCTCATGGTGGCGGTGGGGTAATGGTATGGGCAGGCAACGTTGTGAACAGAGTGCCTCATGGTGGCGGTGGGGTAATGGTATGGGCAGGCATAAGCTACGGACAACAAACACGATTGCATTTTATCAATGGGCATTTGAATGCACAGAGATACAGGGATGAGATCCTGAGGCCCATTGTTGTGCCATTCATCCGCCGCCATCACCTCATGTTTCAGCATGATAATGCACAGAGATACAGGGATGAGATCCTGAGGCTCATTGTTGTGCCATTCATCCGCCGCCATCACATCATGTATCATCATGATAATGCACGGTCCCATGTCACAAGGATATGTACAAAATTCCTGGAAGCTGAGAATGTC
Organism: Oncorhynchus keta; assembly: GCF_023373465.1. Classification (NCBI taxonomy): domain Eukaryota; kingdom Metazoa; phylum Chordata; class Actinopteri; order Salmoniformes; family Salmonidae; genus Oncorhynchus; species Oncorhynchus keta. Next base: position 34,580,133 of record NC_068440.1, on the reverse strand, counting down.
TCAGTTCTTCCATGGCCTGCATACTCACCAGACAGGGACTGCGGTTGAAAATTAGCCGGCTGGCTGAAACGTTGATTAATGTGCGCTGTCCCTGTAAAAATAAAATTAACTCAATAAACTCACCCATTGAGCGTGTTTGGGATGTTTTCGATCGATGTGTACAACAGCGTGTTCCAGTTCCCGCCAATATCCAGTAACTTCGCACAAGCACTGAAGAGGTGGGGGAAAACATTCCACAAGCCATAATCAACAACCTGATCAACTCTATGTGAAGGAGATGTGTTGTGCTGCAGGAGGCAAGTAGTGGTCACACCAGATACTGACTGGTTTTCTGATACACGCCTTTTTAAAGCTGTGGCCAACAGATGCATATCTCTATTCCCAGTCATGTGAAATCGATAGATTAGGGCCTAAATTGAATGATTTCCTTATATGAACTGTAACTCAGTAAAACCTTTGAAAATGTTGCATATTGTATTTATATTTTTGCTCCGTGTATTTATTCTGGGCCCCCAGGCCTATTCATCCACCACCTACCCGCCAGCCTGTCCGTCCGTCAGTCCACCATTCTGGGCCCCCAGGCCTATTCATCCACCACCTACCCACCAGCCTGTCCGTCCGCCAGTCCACCATTCTGGGCCCCCAGGCCTATTCATCCACCACCTACCCACCAGCCTGTCCGTCCGCCAGTCCACCATTCTGGGCCCCCAGGCCTATTCATCCACCACCTACCCGCCAGCCTGTCCGTCCGTCCACCATTCTGGGCCCCCAGCATCCACCACCTACCCGTCCACCATTCTGGGCCCCCAGGCCTATTCATCCACCACCTACCCGCCAGCCTGTCCGTCCGCCAGTCCACCATTCTGGGCCCCCAGGCCTATTCATCCACCACCTACCCGCCAGCCTGTCCGTCCGCCAGTCCACCATTCTGGGCCCCCAGGCCTATTCATCCACCACCTACCCGCCAGCCTGTCCGTCCGCCAGTCCACCATTCTGGGCCCCCAGGCCTATTCATCCACCACCTGGCCTGTCCCCGCCCAGGGGCCCCCAGGCCTATTCATCCACCACCTACCCACCAGCCTGTCCGTCCGCCAGTCCACCATTCTGGGCCCCCAGGCCTATTCATCCACCACCTACCCGCCAGCCTGTCCGTCCACCAGTCTACCATTCTGGGCCCCCAGGCCTATTCATCCACCACCTACCCGCCAGCCTGTCCGTCCGCCAGTCCACCATTCTGGGCCCCCAGGCCTATTCATCCACCACCTACCCGCCAGCCTGTCCGTCCACCAGTCTACCATTCTGGGCCCCCAGGCCTATTCATCCACCACCTACCCGCCAGCCTGTCCGTCCGCCAGTCCACCATTTGCTGCCTCCACGCACGGCCTTGATACCCAGTGAAATTTCAGGGTTATACAAAAATGCATCAAGCATATCAGGACAGAAGCAAGACAGTCGGTCTCGTTCAATTATCTCTCCAAAATGTAATGGATTCAATGCCTTTTAAATTGTGTAAGCCACCACGGCTTCTGAGAGAGGGGAAGGATGTTATCATTTCCACAGCTGTACCAGGGTTTCCTTATAGAGTTAGAGTGCTACTGTATAATAACGACAATTAGATCTGCTCAAAGCCCCCCACACACACACAGGCTGTGTTTACATACTGTACAGCTTTCTTGATGTGGGGTTTGACATTAGATGTGGGGTTTGCCAATTAGACCCTGACCCTGGCAGTCTAATGATAATATGACTTGTTAACCATCATGCTATGTAATGGTTTGTTTATTCCTTTAGACATCCTGTGTGTGACTGTCTTTTCCTGTTAAAATACTGTAATAGCTTCTGATCCATTTAGAGGCATGCAGCATGGATTCAATCATGCACACCGATAAACTCTAGGGGGGAAAAACTGACAACGTTTTCTTTGTTTTTCATTGTAACCACCACCCACTGAGACAAGACAGTAAGAAGGTATTTAATGTCGAAGTAGACATTGAAAACTGCATAGCTACACAGCCTACTTGGCATGGGTTCAGATGGTCTTATTCTCTCTCTCTCTCTCTCTCTCTCTCTCTCTCTCTCTCTCTCTCTCTCCTCATAACGAACTAGCACCTATGCTGCCAGGACTGTATTGATGAAGTGTATTGTATAATCCTCATGCTGCCCACGCATTCACTTCCCTGGCACCCTCCACACACACACACACACACACACACACACACACACACACACACACACACACACACACACACACACACACACACACACACACACACACACACACACACACACATACATACAGACAGACAGACAGACAGACAGACAGACAGACAGACAGACAGACAGACAGACAGACAGACAGACAGACAGACAGACACACACAAACTAAGTAAACTCCCTGCCCCATGCTCTCCACCTCCACCACCTCAACCACCTCAACCACCCCTACGTCCACCACCACCACCACCTCAACCACCACTACGTTCACCAACTCCACCACCTCCCACACCTTTACCACCACCACTACCACTACCTCCACCTCAACCACCCCTATGTCCACCACCACCTCCATCACCACCTCAACCACCACTACGTTCACCACCTCCACCACCTCCCACACCTTTACCACCACCACTATCTCCACCTCAACCACCACTACGTCCACGACCTCCACCACCTCCACCTCCACCACCACCTCCTCAACCACCACTACGTCCACCACCTCCACCACCACCTCTACCACCTCAACCACCACCACCTCCACCACCTCCACCACCACCTCCTCAACCACCACTACGTCCACCACCTCCACCACTACGTCCACCACCTCCACCACCTCCACCACCACCTCCTCAACCACCACTACGTCCACCACCTCCACCACCACCTCTACCACCTCAACCACCACTACCTCCACCTCCACCTCAACCACCTCCACCCCCACTGTCTCCACCTCCACCACTTCTACCACCTCCACCACCCCCACCTCCACCACCACCTCCACCACTTCTACCACCTCCAACTCAACAACCTCCACCACTTCTACCACCTCCACCTCAACAACCTCCATCACTTCTACCACCTCCACCACCACCACTACCTCCACATCCATCACCTCCACAACCACTACCTCCACCACCACTAACTCCACCACCTCCACAACCACTACCTTCACCACCATCTCCACCACCACCACCACTACCTCCACCTCCACCTCAACCACCTCCTCTTGTCCTCCCCTAGGCCTTCCTGCCTGTGTATAGCTCTCCTGTAGTTACACCCATCTAGGGGAGGGGGGCGCTGGCACACAGATCAGCTCCTCCAGCTGCTTCAGGACACACTGCTTTCTCTTCCTCACATACACATACTGTGTGTGCAGACACACAGGCATATACAGAATAATGCATGCACATGTACACGCACACACACATGCACACGCACGCACACGCACGCACACACTCACTCACTCACACACACACACACACACACACACACACACACACACACACACACACACACACACACACACACACACACACACACACACACACACACACACACACACACACACACACACACACACACACACACACACACACACACACACACAGGGGGAGACAACCTGCTGGGATCGAGTAGAGCATTTGATGCCTGTAGATTCGGTGTTGTATAGCCTTTACAGCCTTCCTGTACAGCCTGTCTGTACAGCCTGTCTGTACAGCCTGTCTGTACAGCCTGCCTGTATAGCCTGTCTGTATAGCCTGTCTGTATAGCCTGTCTGTATAGCCTTCCTGTACAGCCTTCCTGTACAGCCTGTCTGTATAGCCTGTCTGTATAGCCTGCCTGTATAGCCTGTCTGTATAGCCTGTCTGTATAGCCTTCCTGTATAGCCTGTCTGTATAGCCTACCTGTATAGCCTGCCTGTATAGCCTGTCTGTATAGCCTGTCTGTATAGCCTGTCTGTACAGCCTGTCGGTATAGCCTGTCGGTATAGCCTGTCTGTATAGCCTGTCTTTACAGCCTGTCTGTACAGCCTGCCTGTATAGCCTGCCTGTATGTACAGCCTGTCTGTACAGCCTGTCTGTATAGCTTGTCTGTATAGCCTGTCTTACAGTCTGTCTGTACAGCCTGACTGTATAGCCTACCTGTCTGTATAACCTTTCTGTATAACCAGTCTGTATAGCCTGTCTGTATAGCCTGTCTTTACAGCCTGTCTGTACAGCCTGCCTGTACAGCCTGTCGGTATAGCCTGTCTGTATAGCCTGTCTGTATAGCCTGTCTGTATAGCCTGCCTGTATAGCCTGCCTGTCTGTACAGCCTGTCTGTATAGCCTGTCTGTACACCCTGTCTGTACACCCTGCCTGTATAGCCTGTCTGTATAGCCTGCCTGCCTGTACAACCTGTCTGTATAGCCTGTCTGTACAACCTGCCTGTACAGCCTGTCTGTGTATCCTGCCTGTATAGCCTGTCTGTACAACCTGCCTCTGCATGCTTTGTATGCAGTTATGTAGACGGTTGGCGCTGCCAGTGAGTAGGGAATCAGGATTGTGTTGGATAATGTTAGGTCTCATGTGTAGGTCTTGATTTAAGGAGTGTTGTGATTATTACAGAGTTAGGTAATTAGTGTATGGTGTTGATAATACCTTATTTTTAACCTAAATCTTCATTGTACGTACTGTGTTTATAATGTCTTATTTGCGGCTGTGCAAAGACTTTCTCACACTCTTGTAACCCCACAGACCTTGAGAACCATATCATTTTTACAAATAATATACGTTATTCTATACGAACCAGGTCGGACGAGTACATTCATATGCATTAGTTACTTTCCTGAATAGAAGGTCATCATTCATGAATTATTGTATAGACGGGTTGGTTAGTAAGACCGAAGTGTGCATAACTAGGGGGCAAAACAGATGGGGTTGGCTTAGAAGATTGTTGATATCATGTCAACTATATTTAGTCTCCAATGTTTATTGAAAACAAATACATTTGCACTTGTTGTTTCTCAAATGGGGCGGCAGAGTAGCCTAGTGGTTAGAGCGTTGGACTAGTTACCGGAAGGTTGCAAGTTCAAATCGCCGAGCTGACAAGGTACAAATTTGTCATTCTGCCCCTGAACAGGCAGTTAACCCACTGTTCCCAGGCCGTCATTGAAAATAAGAATTTGTTCTTAACTGACTTGCCTGGTTAAATAAAGGTTAAAAAATACATTGTTAAAGTTGTTAGCTAGCTAGTGAAATGTTTGCCATATTAGCATTGTCATTTTACCAGTCAAAACAAGACATGGTGTCAAGAACAACATAAAGCACCTGAAACAAGTAACTGTTGCAAGCTATCTGACCCAGCGATGCACAACCAGCATTTTAGTGACGTTGTCAGCCAACCCGTCTATATGAGGGACTTTAGTCTAGTGTTCAGCATCAAGGTAAGTGTCTGCGGATGCCTTTGATTTAAATGATTTAGTGGGCAGACGAAGGCACTTTTAGAGTATGCTGAGATGAGAACATTGCTGATGATGTGCGGAAATTAGAAAGCAAGGTAGCGATTGTGGCGGTTGCCATATTTAGGACGCTCTGTCCTCGATATCATGAATATTAATATAATACTTGTCTTTATCAGTAGAGTTGTCATCATCTTCATCACCATCAGCAGTAGCAGCAGCAGTGTCAACACCTTCGTCATCATCCTCACGTTCATCACCACCACCATCATTACTATCATCATCATCATCATCATCATCATCATCATCATCATCATCATCATCATCATCATCATCATCATCATCATCATCATCATCATCAACATCAGCAGCAACATTCGTCAGCACCTTCATCATCATCATCCTCACATTCATCATCACCATCATCACCATCTTTATCATCAGCAGCAGCAGCCACATCAGCAGGGTCAGCACCTTCATCATCACCATTATCATCATCATCATCATCATCATCATGTAAGTCTCATGATATCATGGATTCCAATCATTACAGTATTTCTGACAATAATCTGCTAGCTAGAAGAACATGCACTTAACATGTGGATGTTACACTGGAGAGTGAATCCCTAATGGAAACCTATCCAACCTCTGAGGTGAGTTTACATTACATTCTATGGATGAATGTGACTTCCCTGTCTGATGACAACACAGTGTAAAACACCTATAATTAACCTCTTGATGTGGTTTTACACATTACATGCTGGATGTTAGAATGCTTAAAGTCCAATCAATTGTAGCCCATTGGTTGGACTATAGACAGGCGCATATTCTCAGTTGACAATCTTGTTACTTACTAGGAATCCCAGTTGCAGAATTAAGTGTTTAGTTTCTAACCGTCAAGCTTGTTTTCTCATTTAAAGCATTACATAGTCTATCTCTCTTGTGTAGTTTGTGCTCAGACATTAAACACACAGGAAATCAACTTTGGACACGAATGAGAATGGAAACAGGAAATGAAGTCTATCACTGCATATAGCAAGGCAGAAAAACTCCACAATGATTCAGAATGTACCTACAATGTCTACAGTACCTTCAGAGAGTATTCACACGCCTTTTCCCACACTTTATTGTACTACACCCTAAATGTAAAAATGGATTAAATTGAGAGGTAATGTCACTGGCCTACACACAATACCCCATAATGGCAAAGTGAAATTGTGTTTTTAGACATCTTTTTTTTTTTTTTTTTTTTTTAAATGAATTAAAAATGAAAAGCTGAAATGTCTTGAATAAATAAGAATTCAACCTCTATGTTATGGCCAAAATAAGTTCAGGGCTAAAAATGTGCTTTAACAAGTCACATATTAAGTTGTGTGGACTCACTCGGGAATTCCCCAGGAGGCCAATGCTGTCTTTAAAACAGTTCAATAGCTGTGATAGGAGAAAACTGAGGCTGGATCAACAAAATTCTAGTTACTCCTCAATACTAACCTAATTGAAAAGAAGGAACCATGTACAGTATCTGCATATTTCCTTCTGGGCACTAAAGTAAAACTGCAATAGAAATAAACTATGTCCTGAATACAAAGTGTTATGTTTTGGGCAAATCCAAACACAACACGTCACTGAGTACCACTCTTCATATGTTCCAGACAAATCCAAACACAACACGTCACTGAGTACCACTCTTCATATGTTCCAGCCAAATCCCAACACAACACGTCACTGAGTACCACTCTTCATATGTTCCAGCCAAATCCAAACACAACACGTCACTGAGTACCACTCTTCATATGTTCAAGCCAAATCCCAACACAACACGTCACTGAGTACCACTCTTCATATGTTCCAGCCAAATCCAAACACAACACGTCACTGAGTACCACTCTTCATATGTTCAAGCCAAATCTAAACACAACACGTCACTGAGTACCACTCTTCATATGTTCCAGCCAAATCCAAACACAACACGTCACTGAGTACCACTCTTCATATGTTCCAGCCAAATCCAAACACAACACGTCACTGAGTACCACTCTTCATATGTTCCAGCCAAATCCAAACACAACACGTCACTGAGTACCACTCTTCATATGTTCCAGCCAAATCCAAACACAACACGTCACTGAGTACCACTCTTCATATGTTCCAGCCAAATCCAAACACAACACGTCACTGAGTACCACTCTTCATATGTTCAAGCCAAATCCAAACACAACACGTCACTGAGTACCACTCTTCATATGTTCCAGCCAAATCCAAACACAACACGTCACTGAGTACCACTCTTCATATGTTCCAGCCAAATCCAAACACAACATGTCACTGAGTACCACTCTTCATATGTTCCAGCCAAATCCAAACACAACACGTCACTGAGTACCACTCTTCATATGTTCCAGCCAAATCCAAACACAACACGTCACTGAGTACCACTCTTCATATGTTCCAGCCAAATCCCAACACAACACGTCACTGAGTACCACTCTTCATATGTTCAAGCCAAATCCAAACACAACACGTCACTGAGTACCACTCTTCATATGTTCAAGCCAAATCCAAACACAACACGTCACTGAGTACCACTCTTCATATGTTCCAGCCAAATCCCAACACAACACGTCACTGAGTACCACTCTTCATATGTTCAAGCCAAATCCAAACACAACACGTCACTGAGTACCACTCTTCATATGTTCCAGCCAAATCCAAACACAACACGTCACTGAGTACCACTCTTCATATGTTCCAGCCAAATCCCAACACAACACGTCACTGAGTACCACTCTTCATATGTTCCAGCCAAATCCAAACACAACACGTCACTGAGTACCACTCTTCATATGTTCCAGCCAAATCCAAACACAACACGTCACTGAGTACCACTCTTCATATGTTCCAGCCAAATCCCAACACAACACGTCACTGAGTACCACTCTTCATATGTTCCAGACAAATCCAAACACAACACGTCACTGAGTACCACTCTTCATATGTTCGAGCCAAGGTGGTGGCTTCATCATGTTAGAGTATGCAGGTCATCGGCAAGGACTAGGGAATGTTTTAGGATAAAAAGAAACAAACTTGAGTTAAGCACAGGATAAATCCTAGAGGAAAACCTGGTTCAGTCTGCATTCCAACATACTCTGGGAGACAAATTCACCTTTCAGCAGGATATTAACCTAAAACACAACGCCAAATATACACTGGAGTTAATTTCCAAGACAACATTGAATGTTCCTGAATAGCCTAGTTACAGTTTTGACTTAAATTGTCTTGAAAATCTATGGCGAGACTTGAAGATGTAGAAATAATCAACAACCAACTTGATAGAGCTTGAATAACAATAATGTACAAACATTGTTCAATCCAGGTGTGCAAAGCTTGTAGAAACATACCCAGAAAGACTCACAGCTGTAATCGCTGCCAAAGGGGATTCTAACAAGTATTGACTCAGGGGTGTGAATACTTATACTTACAGTATTACAGTTTATAGTATCCAGACCAAAAACTGTTTCCCTTTACCCACTTTTTGTTACATTACAGTCGGATTCTAAAATGGATGAAATAATTGTTTTCACCCCATGACAAAGCAAAAACTGGTTTTTATACATGTTTGCACATGTCAAAGCAAAAACTGGTTTTTGTTCCATACATGTTTTGACACATTTAGTGGTAGGGAGGCAAAACAAAATGAATGCAGTGCCCTTGTTTGGGTGTAAAATCATAAACATAAATTCATAAGTATTTAGACCCTTTGCAATGAGACTTGAGATATTGAGCTCAGGTGCACCCTGTTTCCAATGATCGTCCTTGAGATGTTTCTACAACTTGATTGGAGTCCACCTGTGATAAATTAAATGTATTGGACATGATTCGGAAAGGCACACACCTGTCTATATAAGGTATAAGAATGGGAGAAACTCCCCAAATACAGGTGTGCCAAGCTTATAGCTTCCTACCCAAGAAGACTCGAGGCTGTAATCGCTGCCAAAGGTGCTTCAAAAAAGTAATCTCTCTGCTCTTTCTCTCCCATCAGTAAGCCTGTCGTCTAAAAGTGGCGGAAAATAGACATTTTTTTTAAAATGCAGCGTAATTAGGTTGGCGCTGCTTATGAACACATCCGCTTTAATCAGGCTCCTTCATGCCGCCGCCAAAGCCTTCAGGATGTCACAGTGATGCTTGTGTTAAAATGACCTTTCCTATCAATGTTCTAATGTCCTGTTTGTGTGTAATCCTCAACATCCTGACTAATCACAGTGCTGTCTCTTATTAATTCACGTCCGTGGGAGAGGGAAACTGGTATTAATTCCCCCCCATGCAGGCTTAGGCGTCCCAGTGACCTAAGACGGCAAACTTTATCATGGAATATCATGCAGACCTGAGTTCAAACAGTATATGTGGAAGGAGCGACGCTGGAGTAGAGAAGCAGGTATGGAGAGTCAAACATTTATTCAGAACAGACATGGAACAAGACAGTAACAGTGTCAGGGTATAGAAGTACATATGACAATCAATGCTGAAGCGGGGAACAGACAGATATAGGGGAGGTAATGACAGAGGTGATTGAGTCCAGGTGAGTCCAATAATCGCTGATGTGCGTGACAGGGGAAAGCAGGTGTGTGTAATGATGGTGGTAGGAGTGTGTAATGCTGGGCACCAAGGCGCCCTTAAGTGCCAGTGGGGAAGAGCGGGGAGCAGACGTGTCTTTATTTTCAAATAACTTTGAACATTTGATTGAGCCCTATCTGCAATGTCAGATTGCAGCAAAAGCATTTGAAACCCAGGTTATGCTGAAACCATCTCTCCCTGCTCCCTCCCTCAAACCAACTGCCTATCATCCTTGGGTTTGGTTTGATTGACAGCTAAGGGTCTCCTCCAATTTAACCTGTAATTAAATACAACTTTTTGTAGTGGCTTCAAACAATGTCTCAACATTCTAAAAGGTTCACTTCTTTGAAACGCTTTACAGGTTCAGTTCCAACACGTTCCTTTAAAAGGCAGAATCATTTCTTGGAGTTCAAAAAAATTATTGTAGGCTACTGACAAAAATAACGTCCAGGTTTTTGTCACACAGGATCTTGTTGATGAGCGGTAAAATAAATAATGGTTTCTAGTATTAGCCAGGTTCCAATTGACATTGCTGGTAAAAGGTAGAAAAATGACCAAGGATGACAAAAGAACAAAAAGAGAAAATGTCCTCCTGAAGCTGCTTATAACACAAATGGAATCACTGCCAAAGGTGCTTCAACAAAGTACCGAGTAAAGGGTCTGAAAACTTATTCTGATATTGAAATTCTCACAACATACGTGTGTTAAATATACTTATTTAGGAAAAGTCAAGGGCAGAGGGGCACATGACTTTAAAAATGGCAGATAAATTATAATATTTAAATCATATTGAGTCAAAAAGACTCACTCGAATCTTCTATTGTTAATTAAGAAAATGGCCGCTGAAAGCATCACGCACAATCTGCAGTGTGCCGGGGCCCGAGGTTGTTTCTGGACACGCCATCATGTCCGGTATGAGCATAATAAAGTAGCTTAGCCTTGGGTACAGTGGGGGCATAGTGGGTGTGGTGACAGGCAGATACCTGGCATGTATTGATTATACCACTGACACACTGAACACATGACAACAGGGTCAACTCTGCTGTGACAATGTCAGTCTGCATCCTTCCATGAGATCAGATATTGCATGAATATGGCTGGAGTTGTTCTGCTCTACTATATGAAGTGATTGACTTCATTGCCCGTTTCCTCTCTCTGTCATGTCCAGTAACAATAACCCTCCAACCGATTTCCTAGGTAATGTCTGAGCACTGTAGAGGAGAGATAGAATAAATGTGTCGGTGTAGATGAGGACATGGCTAGACTTTTACATGTGAGCCATTCTACATGAATGTCTTTCTGCAGTGCATTGGGAAAGTTTTCAAACCCCTTGACTTTTGTTACATTACAGCTTTATTCTTAAATGGATTCAAATGTTCTTTCCCTCATCAATCTACGCACAATATCCCATAGTGACAAAGCAAAAACTGTTTTTTAATACATTTTTGCAAATATATTCTAAATAAAAACTTAAATATCACATTTATGTAAGTATTCGGACCCTTTACTCAGTACTTTGTTGAAGCAGCCGCGAGACTTCTTGGGAATGACGCTACACGCTTGGCACATCTGTATTTGAGAGTTTCTCCCATTCTTCTCTGCAGATCCTCTCAAGCTCTATGAATGAGTATCTACGGTATGCATAGTGGATTGATCATACATCCAATTAAGTTGGAGAAACATCTCAAGGATGATCAATGGAAACAGGATGCTCCTGAGCTCAATTTCCAGTATCATAGCAAAGGGTCTGAATATTTTATGTAAATAAGTATTTATTTTTTTTGCAAACATTTCTAAAAACCTGTTTTTGCTTTGTCATTATGGGGTATTGTGTGTAGATTAATGATGGGGGAAAAAAACAATTTAGTCAATTTTAGAATACGGCAATAACATAACATAACGCGAAGTGGTCTGAATACTTTCCGAATGCACTGTGTATTGGATTGTCCATACATGCTTAGAACCAGTTATAGAGCATTAGACATGCAGGCTAAAGTGGTTACCAAAATATTAACTCAAATGGACCTGGTGTATGTCCGCTTCCCAAGACTCCAGAGCTGCTCTTTGTCTTTAATTGAATACGCAGGTGATGAAGTGCATCTAACGGATGTCAGAGAGGCATAAATATTTTTTAAGGTCAATACTCTGATCGCTCACTCTTCCTCAAATAGTGGTTGCTGCTTGTTCCTTCTTAACACATTTGTTAAAAAAGTGTCAAAGGAGGCTTCTTTATATTCAAATCAATGATTTCTCCAAGTATCAGTTCAATTATCCATTAGTACCATTCCCATTTCAAAGATCACTGCCAAAGTGTATGGGTAGCCGAGCCATCTGAGCCTGTCCTTTTAAAAACACTCTAATCTCACGTTGTTTACAGCCAGCGATGTGCAATTCATCCACACCCTGAAAACAAAGAATGCAAATCAGCAAATCAGCTTCATTAGTTAGATGGTTTGAAATGGGCGGCGTTGTTTCTTTGGGACTAATGTCACTTGGTATTTTCTTTGATTCAGGATAAGGTGATGAAATAATACAAAAGTAAAAAATATTTCAAATCTCAAATAAGTAGTTGTCGTTGTTGAATCATCTTGATTAAAATGTGATTTTTAAATAAATCAATTTTCAGAACAGTGATAACTGATTCTCCGCACCATAGTAGTATTTCCATGTAAACCCGTGTCATTTCAGCTCTGCCTTCAATTCATGTGACTGAAATAGTCTTTGTCTCTCCTCTCTTTGTCATCTTTCACATGGCTAATCCTTCAATTTAGTACATTATCCCGGCACTCATTTATCATACTTCTGGCAGATTACATCATGTCACACTTTAGAAAAAGGTGCTCCCACCGTTTTGTCTTTGTCACGTTCCAGACAATCCCCCTTTTCCGTTTCTACTCAAGTAGTCCTTGAGATGGATTGCTACCACTTTGCCGTATAGTTAACTTTAAGGTGTCAGATTAAGACTCTAAGGAGGGCCCCTTTGTCTCTGTGTCAGAGTAAAACTCTAAGGAGGGCCTCTTTGTCTCTGTGTCAGATTAAGACTCTAAGGAGGGCCTGTTTGTCTCTGTGTCAGATTAAGACTCTAAGGAGGGCCCCTTTGTCTCTGTGTCAGATTAAGACTCTAAGGAGGGCCCCTTTGTCTCTGTGTCAGATTAAGACTCTAAGGAGGGCCCCTTTGTCTCTGTGTCAGAGTAAAACTCTAAGGAGGGCCTCTTTGTCTCTGTGTCAGATTAAGACTCTAAGGAGGGCCTGTTTGTCTCTGTGTCAGATTAAGACTCTAAGGAGGGCCTCTTTGTCTCTGTGTCAGATTAAGACTCTAAGGAGGGCCTCTTTGTCTCTGTGTCAGATTAAGACTCTAAGGAGGGCCTGTTTGTCTCTGTGTCAGATTAAGACTCTAAGGAGGGCCTGTTTGTCTCTGTGTCAGATTAAGACTCTAAGGAGGGCCTCTTTGTCTCTGTGTCAGATTAAGACTCTAAGGAGGGCCTCTTTGTCTCTGTGTCAGAGTAAGACTCTAAGGAGGGCCTCTTTGTCTCTGTGTCAGATTAACACTCTAAGCAGGGCCCCTTTGTCTCTGTGTCAGATTAAGACTCTAAGGAGGGCCTCTTTGTCTCTGTGTCAGATTAAGACTCTAAGGAGGGCCTCTTTGTCTCTGTGTCAGATTAAGACTCTAAGGAGGGCCCCTTTGTCTCTGTGTCAGATTAAGACTCTAAGGAGGGCCTCTTTGTCTCTGTGTCAGATTAAGACTCTAAAGGGCCCCTTTGTCTCTGTGTCAGATTAAGACTCTAAGGAGGGCCTCTTTGTCTCTGTGTCAGATTAAGACTCTAAGGAGGGCCTCTTTGTCTCTGTGTCAGATTAAGACTCTAAGGAGGGCCTCTTTGTCTCTGTGTCAGATTAAGACTCTAAGGAGGGCCCCTTTGTCTCTGTGTCAGAGTAAGACTCTAAGGAGGGCCTCTTTGTCTCTGTGTCAGATTAAGACTCTAAGGAGGGCCCCTTTGTCTCTGTGTCAGATTAAGACTCTAAGGAGGGCCCCTTTGTCTCTGTGTCAGAGTAAAACTCTAAGGAGGGCCTCTTTGTCTCTGTGTCAGAGTAAGACTCTAAGGAGGGCCCCTTTGTCTCTGTGTCAGATTAAGACTCTAAGGAGGGCCTGTTTGTCTCTGTGTCAGATTAAGACTCTAAGGAGGGCCTCTTTGTCTCTGTGTCAGATTAAGACTCTAAGGAGGGCCCCTTTGTCTCTGTGTCAGATTAAGACTCTAAGGAGGGCCTCTTTGTCTCTGTGTCAGATTAAGACTCTAAGGAGGGCCTCTTTGTCTCTGTGTCAGATTAAGACTCTAAGGAGGGCCCCTTTGTCTCTGTGTCAGATTAAGACTCTAAGGAGGGCCCCTTTGTCTCTGTGTCAGATTAAGACTCTAAGGAGGGCCTGTTTGTCTCTGTGTCAGATTAAGACTCTAAGGAGGGCCCCTTTGTCTCTGTGTCAGTTAAGACTCCTGTTTGTCTCTGTGTCAGATTAAGACTCTAAGGAGGGCCTCTTTGTCTCTGTGTCAGATTAAGACTCTAAGGAGGGCCTCTTTGTCTCTGTGTCAGAGTAAGACTCTAAGGAGGGCCCCTTTGTCTCTGTGTCAGAGTAAGACTCTAAGGAGGGCCTCTTTGTCTCTGTGTCAGAGTAAGACTCTAAGGAGGGCCTCTTTGTCTCTGTGTCAGATTAAGACTCTAAGGAGGGCCTCTTTGTCTCTGTGTCAGAGTAAGACTCTAAGGAGGGCCCCTTTGTCTCTGTGTCAGAGTAAGACTCTAAGGAGGGCCTCTTTGTCTCTGTGTCAGAGTAAGACTCTAAGGAGGGCCCCTTTGTCTCTGTGTCAGAGTAAGACTCTAAGGAGGGCCTCTTTGTCTCTGTGTCAGATTAAGACTCTAAGGAGTCTCTGTGTCAGAGACTAAGACTCTAAGGAGGGCCTTTGTCTCTGTGTCAGAGTAAGACTCTAAGGAGGGCCTCTTTGTCTCTGTGTCAGATTAAGACTCTAAGGAGGGCCCCTTTGTCTCTGTGTCAGATTAAGACTCTAAGGAGGGCCTGTTTGTCTCTGTGTCAGATTAAGACTCTAAGGAGGGCCTGTTTGTCTCTGTGTCAGATTAAGACTCGAAGGAGGGCCCCTTTGTCTCTGTGTCAGATTAAGACTCTAAGGAGGGCCTCTTTGTCTCTGATAGCTGCCAGCGTAGACAGACACTTCTTAGTGAATTCATTAAACAACATTAAAGATTGTTTGCCCCTAGGGTGAAAAATGAGATGCACAGTTCAATTGAAAATCTTTACTAATCTTTACTGACACTGGCATTTTAGAAAGCTAGGTGTGGCAGATTACCTGGCTGTTCGTGAGGATCGTTTGACCTTGAAAAAAGAAGAGAGATGTCAGAGTGAGAACGAGAGAGAGAGGGGGCGAAGGAGAGGGAGAGAGGGAGAGCGATTGAGAGAGGGAGTTAAAGGGAGAGAGAGGTGGAAGGAGAGAGAGGGAGAGAGATAGAGAGGGAGTAAGAGAGAGAGTGAGTAAGAGGGGGATAGAGGTGGAAGGAAAGAGAGGGAGAGAGAGAGGGAGTAAGGGGGAAAGAGAGGTGGAAGGAGAGAGAGAGAGAGAGAGAGAGAGGGAGAGGGAGTATGATGGAGAGAGAGATGGAAGGAGAGAGGGTGAGAAAGGGAGAGGGGGTAAGTGGGCGAGAGAGATGGAAGGAGAGAGAGGGAAAGAGAGCGGAGGAGAAAGAGAAAGATGAAGAGAGAAAAACATTACATTGATTTGCATGAGTAAATCGATATGGTCAAAGATGACTGAGTACAATCTCTCAGTAAACTGGCATGGCACTATGAGGGATTCTAGCGAACACTTTTGATTGACCAACAATAATGCTGAGACCTTTTTGTCTCGTTGCTATTTCCTCCTATTGGTCCTTTTGTTTAGAGGTATGGATGGATAACCCCGCCCACATTCCCTTTCTGTCTGGGCTTCCATGTTGTTTTAAAATGAATGCCCCAAACATGGGAAATGTATTCCAACACTCCATGTATTGACAGTAGAGTTTGACCCTGTGATTTACTCTCAGCACATAATAATTGCATCATAGACCAGTTTTATTATTCTTTATGGTTCTTGCTCAATGACCTGAGACTTATTTTATTGGATTTAACATCAAAAGAGATCTAAGACAGCTAGCTACTGAGAAAGTTTTTAGTCATCACACAGCTTTCACAGACTAGATGGGTCTTGTTGTGTTATCTAGTTTTGTAATCACTCACAGCTTTCACAGACTAGATGGGTCTTGTTGTGTTATCTAGTTTTGTAATCACTAACAGCTTTCACAGACTAGATGGGTCTTGTTGTATTATCTAGTTTTGTAATCACTAACAGCTTTCACAGACTAGATGGGTCTTGTTGTATTATCTAGTTTTGTAATCACTCACAGCTTTCACAGACTAGATGGGTCTTGTTGTATTATCTAGTTTTGTAATCACTAACAGCTTTCACAGACTAGATGGGTCTTGTTGTATTATCTAGTTTTGTAATCACTAACAGCTTTCACAGACTAGATGGGTCATGTTGTATTATCTAGTTTTGTAATCACTCACAGCTTTCACAGACTAGATGGGTCTTGTTGTATTATCTAGTTTTGTAATCACTCACAGCTTTCACAGACTAGATGGGTCTTGTTGTGTTATCTAGTTTTGTAATCACTCACAGCTTTCACAGACTAGATGGGTCTTGTTGTGTTATCTAGTTTTGTAATCACTCACAGCTTTCACAGACTAGATGGGTCTTGTTGTGTTATCTAGTTTTGTAATCACTAACAGCTTTCACAGACTAGATTGGTCTTGTTGTATTATCTAGTTTTGTAATCACTAACAGCTTTCACAGACTAGATGGGTCTTGTTGTGTTATCTAGTTTTGTAATCACTCACAGCTTTCACAGACTAGATGGGTCTTGTTGTGTTATCTAGTTTTGTAATCACTAACAGCTTTCACAGACTAGATGGGTCTTGTTGTGTTATCTAGTTTTGTAATCACTAACAGCTTTCACAGACTAGATGGGTCTTGTTGTATTATCTAGTTTTGTAATCACTAACAGCTTTCACAGACTAGATGGGTCTTGTTTTATGATGTGGTTTTTTAATCACTAACAGCTTTCACAGACTAGATGGGTCTTGTTGTATTATCTAGTTTTGTAATCACTCACAGCTTTCACAGACTAGATGGGTCTTGTTGTGTTATCTAGTTTTGTAATCACTAACAGCTTTCACAGACTAGATGGGTCTTGTTGTGTTATCTAGTTTTGTAATCACTAACAGCTTTCACAGACTAGATTGGTCTTGTTGTATTATCTAGTTTTGTAATCACTAACAGCTTTCACAGACTAGATGGGTCTTGTTGTGTTATCTAGTTTTGTAATCACTCACAGCTTTCACAGACTAGATGGGTCTTGTTGTGTTATCTAGTTTTGTAATCACTCACAGCTTTCACAGACTAGATGGGTCTTGTTGTGTTATCTAGTTTTGTAATCACTCACAGCTTTCACAGACTAGATGGGTCTTGTTGTGTTATCTAGTTTTGTAATCACTAACAGCTTTCACAGACTAGATGGGTCTTGTTTTATGATGTCGTTTTTAATCACTAACAGCTTTCACAGACTAGATGGGTCTTGTTGTGTTATCTAGTTTTGTAATCACTAACAGCTTTCACAGACTAGATTGGTCTTGTTGTGTTATCTAGTTTTGTAATCACTAACAGCTTTCACAGACTAGATGGGTCTTGTTGTGTTATCTAGTTTTGTAATCACTAACAGCTTTCACAGACTAGATTGGTCTTGTTGTATTATCTAGTTTTGTAATCACTAACAGCTTTCACAGACTAGATGGGTCTTGTTGTGTTATCTAGTTTTGTAATCACTAACAGCTTTCACAGACTAGATGGGTCTTGTTGTGTTATCTAGTTTTGTAATCACTAACAGCTTTCACAGACTAGATGGGTCTTGTTTTATGATGTCGTTTTTTAATCACTAACAGCTTTCACAGACTAGATGGGTCTTGTTGTGTTATCTAGTTTTGTAATCACTCACAGCTTTCACAGACTAGATGGGTCTTGTTGTATTATCTAGTTTTGTAATCACTCACAGCTTTCACAGACTAGATGGGTCTTGTTGTGTTATCTAGTTTTGTAATCACTAACAGCTTTCACAGACTAGATTGGTCTTGTTGTATTATCTAGTTTTGTAATCACTAACAGCTTTCACAGACTAGATGGGTCTTGTTTTATGATGTCGTTTTTTAATCACTCACAGCTTTCACAGACTAGATTGGTCTTGTTGTATTATCTAGTTTTGTAATCACTAACAGCTTTCACAGACTAGATGGGTCTTGTTTTATGATGTCGTTTTTAATCACTAACAGCTTTCACAGACTAGATTGGTCTTGTTGTATTATCTAGTTTTGTAATCACTCACAGCTTTCACAGACTAGATGGGTCTTGTTTTATGATGTCGTTTTTAATCACTCACAGCTTTCTAGATTGGTCTTGTTGTATTATCTAGTTTTGTAATCACTAACAGCTTTCACAGACTAGATGGGTCTTGTTGTATTATCTAGTTTTGTAATCACTCACAGCTTTCACAGACTAGATTGGTCTTGTTGTATTATCTAGTTTTGTAATCACTAACAGCTTTCACAGACTAGATGGGTCTTGTTTTATGATGTCGTTTTTTAATCACTCACAGCTTTCACAGACTAGATGGGTCTTGTTGTGTTATCTAGTTTTGTAATCACTCACAGCTTTCACAGACTAGATGGGTCTTGTTGTGTTATCTAGTTTTGTAATCACTAACAGCTTTCACAGACTAGATTGGTCTTGTTGTATTATCTAGTTTTGTAATCACTCACAGCTTTCACAGACTAGATGGGTCTTGTTGTATTATCTAGTTTTGTAATCACTAACAGCTTTCACAGACTAGATTGGTCTTGTTGTGTTATCTAGTTTTGTAATCACTCACAGCTTTCACAGACTAGATGGGTCTTGTTGTGTTATCTAGTTTTTTAATCACTCACAGCTTTCACAGACTAGATGGGTCTTGTTGTATTATCTAGTTTTTTAATCACTCACAGCTTTTTCCCCTCGATTGGAACAAGAAAAATTCCCTCCCACAGAAAAGTGATGAAATGACAAAGGACTATCACAATGCAAAGTGGCCGGGCTAAACTTTACACATTGGTGCCTTGGGAATGCTATGCTCTACTTCCCAACCTGGTGTATTAACGGTTTGGACCCTTTCCCTGCCCAGTAATCCAACCCACCTTGTAAACCAAGACACCACTCTGTTTTTCAATCTGCTCTTCCCACACACTTTGACACTTCCTCATCTCCTCTCTTTAACGCGATGCCCCCTGTAGGATTGATGTCTGAGCAATATCACGGCAGTCCCACCAGATACTGTAGTCTGTGCCTCAAATGACACCCTATTCCCTACAAAGTGAACGACTTTTGACCAGAGCCCTCTGCACCCTGGGAAAAAAAGGGAGTATGATGCTATTTGGAATGTAGCCATAGTCTCCCCTGCCATCTGCCTTGGAGGGGAAGTGCTCTGCCAGCACCTACCTGCCACTAACAGCAGGTGTTAGGAGATTAAGGCCAACAAAACTGCTGCCCTCTGGGGAGGCAGGCTTATGCTGCTTAGGCAAACTTGATTTTCTGGATTTTATTTGATTTCAGTGCATGATACCAGTCTTGACTTCCATGCATGATTTCAATTGGTTAGTGATGGATTAATGATGGGGATATTAGATATCTTCTCGGTTGGGACATTTTAAATATGACATAGTAAATGAAAGGTTCTCTAATTCTTGTAATGTTTACAGTATGTTGCCTCTGTAACACAGAAACACACATAACCCGTGAAGATCAATAGACTTCCCTTTGTAATGTTTTCAGGAGTCAGCCTTTCTGGACAATGTCTCTATATGCCCCTATGTGGACCTGCACTACATACACCTTTAGGATGTCGTGTGTGGACAACTCGGAGGAGATTTAATTTAGCGCTGTGCACCGCTGATAGGAGTGCTGTCTGTGTTCTGCAACTTACACTTCACCCAGTACAGTACAGCTCGTCAGTGACTCCTATCTCCGGATTACACTAACAGTACTGTAGTTCCTTAGAACCCATTACTCCCTCCCCAGTGATGATGTCACTGAGTGAGTCTCTTTATGTCAACGTCTCCCCAGAATTGCTCCTAAGAGCACAAACCGACTCCTCATCATCCTCCCAGCTTCGTTTTTTTTCTTCTTCTTCAAAATCTTATAACAGTTTAGTTTAAAAGCTTCTGGCACAGCACGTCTTCTCCCTCCAGACTAATGTTTTAATCGTGATGTAGACGGCTGCAACGTACCTTCGCTCAGGAGTTCACTCAAACGAACCTCACACCAGGAAGGAATGTGCTACACCGTTGCTCTGGCAGTTTGTGGTTAGAAGGGGTAATGTTGTTACTATATACACACACACACACACACACACACACACACACACACACACACACACACACACACACACACACACACACACACACACACACACACACACACACACACACACACACACACACACACACACACACACACACACACACACACACACACACACACACACACACACACACACACACACACACACACACACACACACACACACACACACACACACACACAGGCCTGGCCTGCTTGGCAGCTGTTGTTAATTGGATGGATAGAGGTGATGAACCGGTGGGTGTACAAATGGCTGTGGTCCCTTGGCTGGGAAGAACATGGCAGGAGAAGTCACTGCTTAGCCATCAGTAACACGTTGAGTTAGGGGAGACTAGCAACGCCTATTCATTAACATATGCATTTTCCTGATGTCGCATTTCATAGATCATTTCATTATATTATAACCCATTGGGAGCCATGTGCCTCCTAAGCACTTTGGTTGTTGCTTTCAGATGGGTTTGTTTATTATGTAGTTACTGTATAGTTAGAGGGGATGACTTGCTGCAGTAGTATATAGTCTCACTGGGACCATAAAGACAGAGTCTATTGTTTATCTAAATACATGTCTCTGCATATGGTTTCATTAGGTTCATTTCAGACTTGTATAATCTAATACATCTGCTCTGTTTATATTTGTAATTGTATCTGTTTAAGCTGTTTGGATTGGCTTATTCTTGTAACACAGGGCACCATTGAATAAGCCCCTGGTCTCAATTGGGATTCCCTGTACAAATATAGATACAGGTTCAATACATATAGCCATACTCTGATGACCTCAGAGGTAAACTGACCTCTTCAGAACTAGCTTCCTTTCAGGACACATATTGATTGATTGATTGATTGATTGATTGATTGATTGATTGATTGGGGGACAAATATGCACTGAGTCTATGCCAGGTGAGGGGAGGCAGGGAGTCTAGTGGTTAAGAGCTTTGGACCAGTAACCAAAACATTGCTGGTTTGAATCCCCGAGCGGCAAGGTGAAAAAATCTGCTGTTCTGCCCTTGAGCAAGGTAATTAACCTCCCAACAACAACTACTCCTCGGGGGATGATGACATGGATGTTGATTAAGGACACCTCCTGCACCTCTCTGATTCAGATGAGTTGACTAAGGCCACCTCCTGCACCTCTCTGATTCAGATGAGTTGACTAAGGCCACCTCCAGCCCTTCTCTGATTCAGATGAGTTGACTAAGGCCACCTCCAGCCCCTCTCTGATTCAGATGAGTTGACTAAGGCCACCTCCAGCCCTTCTCTGATTCAGATGAGTTGACTAAGGCCACCTCCAGCCCTTCTCTGATTCAGATGAGTTGACTAAGGCCACCTCCAGCCCTTCTCTGATTCAGATGAGTTGACTAAGGCCACCTCCAGCCCTTCTCTGATTCAGATGAGTTGACTAAGGACACCTCCAGCCCTTCTCTGATTCAGATGAGTTGACTAAGGCCACCTCCAGCCCTTCTCTGATTCAGATGAGTTGACTAAGGACACCTCCAGCCCCTCTCTGATTCAGATGAGTTGACTAAGGCCACCTCCAGCCCTTCTCTGATTCAGATGAGTTGACTAAGGCCACCTCCAGCCCTTCTCTGATTCAGATGAGTTGACTAAGGCCACCTCCAGCCCTTCTCTGATTCAGATGAGTTGACTAAGGCCACCTCCAGCCCTTCTCTGATTCAGATGAGTTGACTAAGGACACCTCCAGCCCTTCTCTGATTCAGATGAGTTGACTAAGGCCACCTCCAGCCCTTCTCTGATTCAGATGAGTTGACTAAGGCCACCTCCAGCCCTTCTCTGATTCAGATGAGTTGACTAAGGACACCTCCAGCCCTTCTCTGATTCAGATGAGTTGACTAAGGCCACCTCCAGCCCTTCTCTGATTCAAATGGATTGGGTTAAATGTGGAAGACACATTTCGCGTTGAGTGCATTGTGTTTTGCAACTGACTAGGTGTCCCCTTTTCCTAAAGCGATTTAACTTATTTTCAAAGTGGATAACAAACCAAACAACAGTAATCAAGAGACGCCAAAGCAGGAATAAGATAAACCAAAGCAGGAATAATAGAAGCCAAAGCAGAAATAATAGAAGCCAAAGCAGGAATAAAAGAAGCCAAAACAGGAGTAAGAGACGCCAAAGAAGGAATAAGAGACGCCAAAGAAGGAATAAGAGAAGTCAAAGCAGGAATAAGAGAAGCCAAAGCAGGAATAAGAGAATCCAAAGCAGGAATAAGAGAAGCCAAAGCAGAAATAATAGAAGCCAAAGCAGGAATAAAAGATGCCAAAACAGGAGTAAGAGAAGCAAAAGCAGGAATAACAGATGCCAAAGAAGGAATAAGAGAAGCCAAAGCAGGAATAAGATAAGCCAAAGCAGGAATAAGAGAATCCAAAGCAGGAATAAGAGAATCCAAAGCAGGAATAAGAGAAGCCAAATCACTGGATGTCATAAGGTGAATGCACCAATTTGTAAGTCGCTCTGGATAAGAGCGTCTGCTAAATGACTTAAATGTAATGTAAATGTAATGAATAAGAGAAGCCAAATCAGGAATAAGAGAAACCAAAGCAGGAATAAGAGAAGACAAAGCAGGAATAAGAGAAACCAAAGAAGGATTAAGAGAAGTCAAATCAGGAGTAAGAGAAGCCAAAGCAGGAACAAGAGAAACAAAAGCAGGAATAAGAGAAACCAAAAAAGAAATAATAGAAGCCAAATCAGGAATAAGAGAAGCCAAAGCAGGAGTAAGAGACACCAAAGCAGGAACAACAGAAACCAAAGCAGGAGTAAGAGACGCCAAAGCAGGAATAAGAGAAACCAAAGCAGGAATAAGAGAATCCAAAGCAGGAGTAAGAGACGCCAAAGCAGGAATAAGAGAAACCAAAGCAGGAATAAGAGAAGACAAAGCAGGAATAAGAGAAACCAAAGCAGGAATAAGAGAAGCCAAAGCAGGAATAAGAGAATCCAAAGCAGGAGTAAGAGACGCCAAAGCAGGAATAAGAGAAACCAAAGCAGGAATAAGAGAAGACAAAGCAGGAATAAGAGAAACCAAAGAAGGATTAAGAGAAGCCAAATCAGGAGTAAGAGAAGCCAAAGCAGGAACAAGAGAAACAAAAGCAGGAATAAGAGAAACCAAAAAAGAAATAATAGAAGCCAAATCAGGAATAAGAGAAGCCAAAACAGGAGTAAGAGAAGCAATAGCAGGAATAAGAGACGCCAAAGAAGAAATAAGAGAAGCCAAAGCAGTAATAATACAAGCCAAAGCAGTAACAATAGAAGCCAAAGCAGGAATAAGAGACACCAAAGCAGGAACAACAGAAACCAAAGCAGGAGTAAGAGAAGCCAAAGCAGGAATAATAGAAGCCAAAGCAGTAACAATAGAAGCCAAAGCAGGAATAAGAGACACCAAAGCAGGAACAACAGAAACCAAAGCAGGAGTAAGAGATGCCAAAGCAGGAATAAGAGAAACCGAAGCAGGAATAAGAGAAGCCAAAGCAGGAATAAGAGAATCCAAAGCAGGAGTAAGAGAAGCCAAAGCAGGAATAAGAGAAGCCAAAGCAGGAATAAGAGAAACTGAAGCAGGAATAAGAGATTCCAAAGCGGGAATAAGAGAATCCAAAGCAGGAATAAGAGACGCCATCTTTCTGCAGCCGCAGTGAACACTATGCCTGGGGGCCCTAACTGCTACATTTAACAACCCAGCGTCAATAATAGTCTGCTTTGAAATACACACCTGGCTCGCTCTTTTGCTATTTACAGATTGTACAAGTCGGTATTTCTACAGAAGTCTCTGCATAGTCGGTTAAATACAACTCCTAAAATGATGTAGAGCAGATAATTATTTTAATATGTACCATATATAGAATGACTGCCGGTAGAATTTATATCTCACGTGTGCGCTCACACACACACACACACACACACATATCTCTGGGATGCCTAATGAAGGGAAGAGGCCAGGCTGGGGAGTCAACAGAATGACACGGACATGTAAAGATGGAGTTGGTTTTTGGTCTCTTTCTCTCTCTCTCTCTCTCTCTCTCTCTCTCTCTCTCTCTCTCTCTCTCTCTCTCGCTCTCTCTCTCACACACTCACGGTGTCACCGCATGACTGCTTGTGTTGTAAGTGTGCATCAGAAACTCAGGGAAGGTGCTGAGCAGTACCTCACTCAGTCGTTTCATTGTCTGTCCTCTTGTTGGTGTTCCACTCTCTGTGTCTGTGCTGCCAGAGACTTCGTCCCAAACCTTACGGTGCCAATGACACATGTCGTGTAGCAGAAGATTAAACAATCTGCTCCCCCATGGTAGACCCAGCAAGGCTAGGATCCTTAGTGACCTTAATGTGTGAGTGTGTTGTTGAGTGTGTGTGTGCTTGTGTGTATGTGCGTGTTAACACCAGAGCAGCTAGCTAGCTTCAGTGCTATGGCTGCTGATGCGGGCTGATGCTCAGGTCAGCCAGGAGTAATTAAAGTGTCTGGCTGGGTGGAAATGTGATATTCAACAATGCTGAGAAATGCAGAGATGGGAAACCGAGACATAGACTTACACCCACCTTCAAGCCGTCCCTCTGCTAAATTTATACTATTCAATCTTAATCCCCAATTTTAGTGTTAAAGCTTTGGATTGACAGATCTCCTCACCCACTGTGGATTAACAGATGTCCCAGCCCACTGTGGAGTGACAGATCCCCCAGCCCACTGTGTAGGGATAGATCCCCTCACCCACTGTGGAGTGACAGATCCCCACGCCCACTGTGGAGTGACAGATCCCCCAGCCACTGTGGATTGACAGATCCCCCAGCCCACTGTGGATTGACAGATCCCCCAGCCCACTGTGGATTGACAGATCCCCCAGCCCACTGTGGAGTGAGAGATTTCCCCAGCCCACTGTGGATTAACAGATCCCCTCAGCCCACTGTGGAGTGACAGATCCCTCAGCCCACAGATTGACAGATCCCTCAGCCCACTGTGGAGTGACAGATCCCCCAGCCCACTGTGGATTGACAGATCCCCCCCCATCCCACTGTGGATTGACAGACCTCCTCGCCCACTGTGGATTGACAGATCTCCTCACCCACTGTGGAGTGACAGATCCCCCAGCCCACTGTGGATTGACAGATCCCCTTGCCCACAGATTGACAGATCCCCCAGCCCACTATGGAGTGACAGATCCCCCCCAGACCACTGTGGATTAACAGATGTCCCAGCCCACTGTGGAATGACAGATGTCCTCTCCCACTGTAGATTGACAGATGTCCTCACCCACTGTGGATTAACAGATGTTCCAGCCCACTGTGGAGTGACAGATCTCCTCACCCACTGTAGATTGACAGATCCCCTTGCCCACAGATTGACAGATCCCCCAGCCCACTATGGAGTGACAGATCCCCCAGCCCACTGTGGAGTGACAGATCCCCCAGCCCACTTTGGAGTGACAGATCCCTCCAGCCCACTGTGGACTGACAGATCCCCCCCAGCCCACTGTGGATTGACTGATCCCCCAGCCCACAGATTGACAGATCTCCTCACCCACTGTGGAGTGACAGATCCCCCAGCCCACTGTGGATTGACAGATCCCCTTGCCCACAGATTGACAGATCCCCCAGCCCACTATGGAGTGACAGATCCCCCCCCAGACCACTGTGGATTAACAGATGTCCCAGCCCACTGTGGAATGACAGATGTCCTCACCCACTGTGGATTAACAGATGTTCCAGCCCACTGTGGAGTGACAGATCCCCCAGCCCACAAATTGACAGATCCCCCCAGCCCACTGTGGAATTGACAGATCCCCCCCCAGCCCACTGTGGATTGACAGTTCCCCCCAGCCCACTGTGGAGTGACAGATCCCCCAGCCCACTATGGAGTGAGAGATTCCCCCAGCCCACTGTGGATTGACAGATCCCCTTGCCCACGGATTGACAGATCCCCCAGCCCACTATGGATTGACAGGTCCCCCAGCCCACTGTGGATTGACAGGTCCCCCAGCCCACTGTGGATTGACAGTTCCCCCAGCCCACTGTGGAGTGACAGATCCCCCAGCCCACTATGGATTGACAGGTCCCCCAGCCCACTGTGGATTGACAGGTCCCCCAGCCCACTGTGGATTGACAGTTCCCCCCAGCCCACTGTGGAGTGACAGATCCCCCAGCCCACTGTGGAGTGAGAGATTCCCCCAGCCCACTGTGGATTGACAGATCCCCTTGCCCACGGATTGACAGATCCCCCAGCCCACTATGGATTGACAGGTCCCCCAGCCCACTGTGGATTGACAGGTCCCCCAGCCCACTGTGGATTGACAGGTCCCCCAGCCCACTGTGGATTGACAGGTCCCCCAGCCCACTGTGGATTGACAGGTCCCCCAGCCCACTGTGGATTGACAGGTCCCCCCAGCCCACTGTGGATTGACAGATCCCCCCAGCCCATTCCAACTCTGCGTCTGCCTGTCTGTGCTGCTAGCTATTATAGGCCCACACACTTGCACGCACGCCCATACACACACGTTGCCATGCTGCTATTAGCTCTCACTGTGCATGCAGTGCAGTGCACCCCTATGGGATGGGGATTGAAGACTCCAGGACTGGGAGTGGATCTGAATCTGGAGTCGCAAATGTTTCCAATCTAGTACACTACATTTGACTAGGGCCCAAAGTCCTCCAGGAAAAAGTAGTGCACTACATAGGGAATAGGATGCCATTTGGGACACAGAGAGAGTGCTGCTGTGATTGATGGCCCTGCTTGCAGCCTGACCTTGCAGCCGCTGGCACAGGGGGAAGAGATGCATTCACGGTTGGGGTAATGAAAAGCTGTGATGCTGGCTGCATGGATGTGGTGGTTATGTTACGACCATCAGTCAGCCTCACACATCACACAGTGGAGAGAAGATATATTTTTTTATTTAACTAGACAAGTCAGTTAAGAACAAATTCTTATTTACAATGACAGCCTAGGAACAGTGGGTTAACTGCCTTGTTCAGAGGCAGAACGACAGATTTTGACCTTTTCAGCTCAGGAATTCCATCTAGCAACCTTTCAGTTACTGGCCCCAACACTCTAACCACTAGACTACCTGAGAGGAGATGAGAGGAGAGAAGTGAAGGGGGGGGGGGGCAAGAGAGGAGAAGAGAAGAGAGCAGAAAAGAGGAGAGGAGAGGAGAGGAGAGGAGAGGAGAGGAGAGGAGAGGAGAGGAGAAGGAGGCAGGCGAGAAGATGAGAATACTAGAAGCGAAGAGAGGAGGCAGGAGAGGCAAAGAGAGGAGAGGAGAGAAGAGGAGAGGAGAGGAGAGGGGAGAAGAGGAGAGAAGAGGAGAGGAGAGGAGAGGGGAGGAGAGGAGAGGAGGCCCCCTCTGCCTTGATTTCCCTAGACACATTTTCTGTTCTCTGTATACTCACACACACGCATGAAGGCATGCACACACACACATGCAACTACACACATACGCATGGAGTTAGGCTAACACATGCAGGCACACACACACACACATGCAGGTACACACATACAAACACTCATTCACTCACACACTGGCACAGGGGGAAGAGATGCATTCATTCATTTCACTCCTCCGACACACACACACACACACACACAAAACAAACACACACACACACACACACACACACACACACACACACACACACACACACACACACACACACACACACACACACACACACACACACACACACACACACACACACACACACACACACACACACACACACATGGAATTATACACAGACCCCCCCACCACCACCACCACCTTACCCCCCAATGAGCTTATCAAATACTGGTTGCATAGGGAGTCTCACGGGACATCCGCTGTCCGTCATCTGTGGTCCCAGACTGGTGCACGGGCCCTCTGTCATTTCATTATGCATACTGCATCTGAAGCCAGCAAGGCAGGCAGGTGAGAGGGAGGTGAGGCAGCATCAAAGCACCAGAGGAAAGAAAAGGCCTCTTCCAACAATGCCTCCCCACATTATGTATTTGTGATGGCATGGAAACAGCATACTGATGAGGATGGAGATAAAAAACTGACAACGAAACTGAGGGCCAAAATATCTGTCTCTGTCTAAGCTGATGATTGAATAAGAATATAGGTCACAATCAAAGCAAGCTTTGATGAGATATAGATTTTGACAGGAATGTAAGATAGTTGTTTTTGTTCATGTTAAAGAAAAGCATTGCTCATCGAATAGCATTTTATTCCACCAAAGTAATCATAACTCAAATCAATTCAGTTGAAATGCTTTAACAAATAATTATTGGGTTGACAAAGAGACAATTTATCATTTCTCAAACTGATCATCTTGGAATCTACACAATACTGACGCTACTCAAGGTGGAGAAGCTCACCCTCCTCCTCTTCTTCCCCCTCTTCCCCTTCCTCTTCATCATCATCTTCCTCTTCTCCTCCTCCTCTTCCTCCCCCTCTTCCTCCTCCTTCTACTCTTCATCATCATCTTCCTCTTCTTCTCCTCCTCTTCCTCCCCCTCTTCCTCCTCCTTCTACTCTTCATCATCATCTTCCTCTTCTCCTCCTCCTCTTCCTCCCCCTCTTCCTCCTCCTTCTACTCTTCATCATCATCTTCCTCTTCTCCTCCTCCTCTTCCTCCCCCTCTTCCTCCTCCTTCTACTCTTCATCATCATCTTCATCTCCTCCTCTTCGTCATCATATTCCTCCTGTCCTCCTCCTCCACAGGTCTACATACAGAAACCTACAGAAACCTTCTTATGACATTGCTGCCCTCCTGCCTGTTCTCTTAATTTATGGACCTGTTTCATTACGTCGCAGCAGCTGTGTTATAAATGAAGGGGAAAAGTGCTCTGGATCATTCGTAGATGTGCCAAGGTTTTTAAGAGCTGCGTTACTTTCTAAGGCTCTGGGAAACACCTTGGCTATTAAAGATGCATTGTAAGAAGGTTCTAACGATGATCTTTACTATGCGAAGGCTCTGGGAAACACCTTGGCTATTAAAGATGCATTGTAAGAAGGTTCTAACGATGATCTTTACTATGCGAAGGCTCTGGGAAACACCTTGGCTATTAAAGATGCATTGTAAGAAGGTTCTAACGATGATCTTTACTATGCGAAGGCTCTGGGAAACACCTTGGCTATTAAAGATGCATTGTAAGAAGGTTCTAACGATGATCTTTACTATGCGAAGGCTCTGGGAAACACCTTGGCTATTAAAGATGCATTGTAAGAAGGTTCTAACGATGATCTTTACTATGCGAAGGCTCTGGGAAACACCTTGGCTATTAAAGATGCATTGTAAGAAGGTTCTAACGATGATCTTTACTATGCGAAGGCTCTGGGAAACACCTTGGCTATTAAAGATGCATTGTAAGAAGGTTCTAACGATGATCTTTACTATGCGAAGGCTCTGGGAAACACCTTGGCTATTAAAGATGCATTGTAAGAAGGTTCTAACGATGATCTTTACTATGCGAAGGCTCTGGGAAACACCTTGGCTATTAAAGATGCATTGTAAGAAGGTTCTAACGATGATCTTTACTATGCGAAGGCTCTGGGAAACACCTTGGCTATTAAAGATGCATTGTAAGAAGGTTCTAACGATGATCTTTACTATGCGAAGGCTCTTGGGAAACTTTACTATGGCTCTGGGAAAACCTTGGCTATTAAAGATGCATTGTAAGAAGGTTCTAACGATGATCTTTACTATGCGAAGGCTCTGGGAAACACCTTGGCTATTAAAGATGCATTGTAAGAAGGTTCTAACGATGATCTTTACTATGCGAAGGCTCTGGGAAACACCTTGGCTATTAAAGATGCATTGTAAGAAGGTTCTAACGATGATCTTTACTATGCGAAGGCTCTGGGAAACACCTTGGCTATTAAAGATGCATTGTAAGAAGGTTCTAACGATGATCTTTACTATGCGGCTCTGGGAAACACCTTGGCTATTAAAGATGCATTGTAAGAAGGTTCTAACGATGATCACTATGCGAAGGCTCTGGGAAACTATTAAAGATGCATTGTAAGAAGGTTCTAACGATGATCTTTACTATGCGAAGGCTCTGGGAAACACCTTGGCTATTAAAGATGCATTGTAAGAAGGTTCTAACGATGATCTTTACTATGCGAAGGCTCTGGGAAACACCTTGGCTATTAAAGATGCATTGTAAGAAGGTTCTAACGATGATCTTTACTATGCGAAGGCTCTGGGAAACACCTTGGCTATTAAAGATGCATTGT
Organism: Oncorhynchus keta; assembly: GCF_023373465.1. NCBI lineage: Eukaryota > Metazoa > Chordata > Actinopteri > Salmoniformes > Salmonidae > Oncorhynchus > Oncorhynchus keta. The sequence goes on along the minus strand of NC_068440.1, from coordinate 34,549,348 downwards.
AAGAAGGTTCTAACGATGATCTTTACTATGCGAAGGCTCTGGGAAACACCTTGGCTATTAAAGATGCATTGTAAGAAGGTTCTAACGATGATCTTTACTATGCGAAGGCTCTGGGAAACACCTTGGCTATTAAAGATGCATTGTAAGAAGGTTCTAACGATGATCTTTACTATGTTGGAAACACCTAAGAAGGTTCTAACGATGATCTTTACTATGCCTTCCTCTGGGAAACACCTTGGCTATTAAAGATGCATGATCTTTTACTATGCGAAGGCTCTGGGAAACACCTGGCTATTAAAGATGCATTGTAAGAAGGTTCTAACGATGATCTTTACTATGCGAAGGCTCTGGGAAACACCTTGGCTATTAAAGATGCATTGTAAGAAGGTTCTAACGATGATCTTTACTATGCGAAGGCTCTGGGAAACACCTTGGCTATTAAAGATGCATTGTAAGAAGGTTCTAACGATGATCTTTACTATGCGAAGGCTCTGGGAAACACCTTGGCTATTAAAGATGCATTGTAAGAAGGTTCTAACTATGATGATCTTTACTTTGCGAAGGCTCTGGGAAACACTCTTGGCTATTAAAGATGCATTGTAAGAAGGTTCTAACGATGATCTTTACTATGCGAAGGCTCTGGGAAACACCTTGGCTATTAAAGATGCATTGTAAGAAGGTTCTAACGATGATCTTTACTATGCTTCTGGAAACACCTTGGCTATTAAAGATGCATTGTAAGAAGGTTCTAACGATGATCTTTACTATGCGAAGGCTCTGGGAAACACCTTGGCTATTAAAGATGCATTGTAAGAAGGTTCTAACGATGATCTTTACTATGCGAAGGCTCTGGGAAACACCTTGGCTATTAAAGATGCATTGTAAGAAGGTTCTAACGATGATCTTTACTATGCGAAGGCTCTGGGAAACACTCTGGGATGCATTGTAAGAAGGTTCTAACGATGATCTTTACTTGGCTATTAAAGATTGCATTGTAAGAAGATGCATTGTAAGAAGGTTCTAACGATGATCTTTACTATGCGAAGGCTCTGGGAAACACCTTGGCTATTAAAGATGCATTGTAAGAAGGTTCTAACGATGATCTTTACTATGCGAAGGCTCTGGGAAACACCTTGGCTATTAAAGATGCATTGTAAGAAGGTTCTAACGATGATCTTTACTATGCGAAGGCTCTGGGAAACACCTTGGCTATTAAAGATGCATTGTAAGAAGGTTCTAACGATGATCTTTACTATGCGAAGGCTCTGGGAAATGAAGCCCTGATTAAGACAGAATGGAATCAGCCAAAGACTATCAAGGGGAAACTGCACTGCCAAAAACACAGGAAAGAAAGGCTGATTTTAGAGGCCTGTGCAGTTGCCAACAAATAGTTGCCTTCCTCAAGAGGTTCCTTTAGTGATATTGTTATGTTGCAATCTTTCAGTCTTTGACAAGGAGCCACTGTTTCTCCACGGGGGACCTGGGGTAAAACCAGTCACACCCACTGAGCCAAGATGAAGTGGTAGCCTACCTCTCCTCCCTCTCTCTTTCGCTGTCTCTCTCTCTCTCTTGCCCTCTCACTCTCCTATCTCCTTTCTCCTCTCTCCTCCCTCCCTTTCTTCCTCTCATCTTCTTAAATATATATATTTTTCCGCATGGGCCCATTTGATTCCCTTGTCATTAGTCTATGCAGCTGCTGCCCCTGAACCCAGGAGCCTTGTCGGGGAAACGGGAATTGGTTTATCTGTATCTGTGCTGTACCCAGGAGAGCATAAGAGAGTAAGGGTCCTTACATGCAGGCAGCTTTCCTCTTCCTCACTGATGCAGCCATCAGACAGGCCGCTTGGCTCCAACTGATTACCCCCTAGGAGGACTATCAGTGTCCTGGCTGGCTCTCTTGTTGCCTCCATTTCATCCCTGCATGGCCGCACACAAACACTGACATGTAAGGATTGAGTTGGTTTTTGGTCTCTCTCTCTCTCTCTCTCTCTCTCTCTCTCTCTCTCTCTCTCTCTCTCTCTCTCTCTCTCTCTCTCTCTCTCTCTCTCTCTCTCTCTCTCTCTCTCTCTCTCTCTCTCTCTCTCTCTCTCTCTCTCTCTCTCTCTCTCTCTGTCTCTCTCTCTCTCTCTCTCTCTCTCTCTCTCTCTCTCTCTCTCTCTCTCTCTCTCTCTCTCTCTCTGTCTCTCTATATCTCTCTCTCTCTCTCTCTCTCTCTCTCTCTCTCTCTCTCTCTCTCTCTCTCTCTCTCTCTCTCTCTCTCTCTCTCTCTCTCTCTCTCTCTCTCTCTCTCTCTCTCTCTCTGTCTCTCTCTCTCTCTCTCTCTCTCTCTCTCTGTCTCTCTCTCTCTCTCTCTCTCTCTCTCTCTCTCTCTCTCTCTCTCTCTCTCTCTCTCTCTCTCTCTCTCTCTCTCTCTCTCTCTCTCTCTCTGTCTCTCTCTCTCTCTCTCTGTCTCTCTCTCTCTCTCTCTCTCTCTCTCTCTCTCTCTGTCTCTCTCTCTCTCTCTCTCTCTCTCTCTCTCTCTCTCTCTCTCTCTATCTATATATATATATATATATATATATATATATATTATATATATATATCTTTATGCAGGCTTTAATGCTCTAATGTAACCTTTTCAACAGATCTTGAAAATCACAGAAATGTTAATTAATTGACCATTCCCAAAAGTCCTCTTCGCAGGAGATCTGACAAGTGAAACTATTTGATCCTTTAACATGTCTAAATACCTTATGTGTGTGAAACAGTTGGGACTTTGATAATGGCCACCTGACACATGTACTGGGGATTCCTCTGTCATTTCTGCCCTGGTCCTGAAAAGACCATGTTGTGACCCTGACACTAACCATCATCCCCAGTAGTTCAGTAATTACAGGGGGCTGAGTCCAGGCAGCTTTTATCCAGTTAACCCAGCAAAATCAACAGTTATTCCATTTATCCATCATGCTCCAGCGATTACTCAGAGTGCATAGCCTATTAGTTGGTCCGGTATGGTGTACGGGCTGTTTCATGTGTTGTCTTGTCTTTCATAAAGTATAGGGATAAAACACATTTGTTGGTTTAGTGAAGTCGTCCAAGTCAAATGATGCCTATCCTTATGGACAGAACTTTGCATAAATGCTAGGAGTTTGAAATGCTGCGTTGTTTTCGGATGTCTCTTTACATACGATCAGGATATGAGGTCAGTTTTATTTAAAGACTTACGACGGCCATTAGTTCAGAAGACATACATCAATATTATTAACTTGTGTTTGTACTGTAGATGTAATAATCTATACATGGTTTTATAGTTTGATATCATGTTGGATGGTTTTGAAATAGATCACACCTCCAGGAAAAGTATCATAAACAATGTTTAAAACCTCAACTTTTAAAGGATCTTAAACTCTACAATATCATATGGTGTGTGTAACAGTAAAGCATGTGTCCTTGAATCAATGAAACCCACGATACATTATACTGTTGAAGACCTGTAATACGACTGAATCCTGGTTCGCTGTACCCATTCATACAAGTTTTCTATTTTGGACATTCCCATTCAATGAGTCCAATGTTGGAAAACTTTATTTTCTTCACATTTCTCTGTTTGTGTGTATCAGCGTGAGATTGCGAGCGGTTCAGACAGCTCCTGTCCACATGAAAGTGTGGGGAGGCGCCCTATGGGACGGAAAAAGAGCTTTGTTCTGCCTACCTCACTCTGTGGCAGGCAGCCTTCCATCTCCTTTCAAAGGAGCTGTGGAGCCCTTAATAATGTCTCCAACCAACCCGTCCTCCCAAGACAGAGCAGGGACCATAGAAGGTCTATCTTGCCAACCACTCTCATACAGTACATTGTAGTCATTAAGTAGACGCCCCAGAGCTTCATGACTTGATAGAGATTCAGTATATTTGTGACTGTGTGACATTTTGATTTGTATTCCAGACAAACTAGTCTATAATTAGTCTTCCTCCTATCTCTTCAGGAGTCTATGATTAGTCTTCCTCCTGTTTCTACAGCAGTCTGTGATTAGTCTTCCTCCTATCTCTTCAGTAGTCTATAATTAGTCTTCCTCCTATCTCTTCAGTAGTCTATGATTAGTCCTCCTCCTGTTTCTAAAGTAGTCTATGATTAGTCTTCCTCCTGTCTCTACAGTAGTCTATGATTAGTCTTCCTCCTGTCTCTTCAGTAGTCTATGATTAGTCCTCCTCCTGTTTCTACAGTAGTCTATGATTAGTCTTCCTCCTATCTCTTCAATAGTCTATGATTAATCTTCCTCCTGTCTCTACAGTAGTCTATGATTAGTCTTCCTCCTATCTCTTCAATAGTCTATGATTAGTCTTCCTCCTGTCTCTACAGTAGTCTATGATTAGTCTTCCTCCTATCTCTTCAATAGTCTATGATTAATCTTCCTCCTGTCTCTACAGTAGTCTATGATTAGTCTTCCTCCTATCTCTTCAATAGTCTATGATTAATCTTCCTCCTGTTTCTACAGTAGTCTATGATTAGTCTTCCTCCTATCTCTTCAATAGTCTATGATGAGTCTTCCTCCTGTCTCTACAGTAGTCTATGATTAGTCTTCCTCCTGTTTCTACAGTAGTCTATGATTAGTCTTCCTCCTGTCTCTACAGTAGTCTATGATTAGTCTTCCTCCTGTTTCTACAGTAGTCTATGATTAGTCTTCCTCCTGTTTCTACAGTAGTCTATGATTAGTCTTCCTCCTGTTTCTACAGTAGTCTATGATTAGTCTTCCTCCTGTCTCTACAGTAGTCTATGATTAGTCTTCCTCCTGTTTCTACAGTAGTCTATGATTAGTCTTCCTCCTGTTTCTACAGTAGTCTATGATTAATATGTTTCTACATTTAGGGCTTTGAACTCAGGGTGAATACTTACAGTGTATACTGCCTGCTGGCAGTATTATTTCCAGCCCAAGAGGTGTGTCTGTATTCCTCCCTCCATCACTCCTTCCCTCCCTCCATCACTCCTTTCCTCCCTCCATCACTCCTTCCATCACTCCTTTCCTCCCTCCATCACTCCTTTCCTATCAAGGTCAAGACGCTGTCTAACAAGACTGCAGTCTGTCAGTGGCACTCAGGTCACTGAGATAGATTCCAAGGCATCATAGCCGAGCATGTGCGACCATTATCTGTGTAATGGCCTTAGTGGGATAGACCGGACACGCCTGGTCTCACTCTCACCCTCCCCTATAACAGACCTCGAATCTCCTACATCTTTTCCTCCACTGTGTACAAAACAATATGTTCTCTTCAAAACAAAGTCATGTTCATGTTTGGTGTCTTACCATTGGGAACAGTAAAAAAATATGTTTTTTTGCCCTGCCATTACAGCCAATCAAACAGATTTGCATTGTTAAATGAAATAAATTAGACAGAGAAATGAAGGTTCCATGCCTGATGGTGCTGCTTCCCTGGCAATCCTGTGTGTTTTCAATAAGAATCAAACAGCCATCCCGTGTGTTTTCAATAAGAATCAAACAGCCATCCTGTGTGTTTTCAATAAGAATCAAACAGCCATCCTGTGTGTTTTCAATAAGAATCAAACAGCCATCCTGTGTGTTTTCAATAAGAATCAAACAGCCATCCTGTGTGTTTTCAATAACAATCAAACAGTCATCCTGTGTGTTTTCAATAAGAATCAAACAGTCATCCTGTGTGTTTTCAATAAGAATCAAACAGCCATCCTGTGTGTTTTCAATAAGAACCAAACAGTCATCCTGTGTGTTTTCAATAAGAATCAAACAGCCATCCTGTGTGTTTTCAATAAGAATCAAACAGCCATCCTGTGTGTTTTCAATAAGAATCAAACAGCCATCCTGTGTGTTTTCAATAAGAATCAAACAGTCATCCTGTGTGTTTTCAATAAGAATCAAACAGCCATCCTGTGTGTTTTCAATAAGAATCAAACAGCCATCCTGTGTGTTTTCAATAAGAATCAAACAGTCATCCTGTGTGTTTTCAATAAGAATCAAACAGCCATCCTGTGTGTTTTCAATAAGAATCAAACAGCCATCCTGTGTGTTTTCAATAAGAATCAAACAGCCATCCTGTGTGTTTTCAATAAGAATCAAACAGTCATCCTGTGTGTTTTCAATAAGAATCAAACAGCCATCCTGTGTGTTTTCAATAAGAATCAAACAGCCATCCTGTGTGTTTTCAATAAGAATCAAACAGTCATCCTGTGTGTTTTCAATAAGAATCAAACAGCCATCCTGTGTGTTTTCAATAACAATCAAACAGCCATCCTGTGTGTTTTCAATAAGAATCAAACAGCCATCCTGTGTGTTTTCAATAAGAATCAAACAGTCATCCTGTGTGTTTTCAATAAGAATCAAACAGCCATCCTGTGTGTTTTCAATAAGAATCAAACAGCCATCCTGTGTGTTTTCAATAAGAATCAAACAGCCATCCTGTGTGTTTTCAATAAGAATCAAACAGCCATCCTGTGTGTTTTCAATAAGAATCAAACAGCCATCCTGTGTGTTTTCAATAAGAATCAAACAGCCATCCTGTGTGTTTTCAATAAGAATCAAACAGCGATCCTGTGTGTTTTCAATAAGAATCAAACAGCCATCCTGTGTGTTTTCAATAAGAATCAAACAGCCATCCTGTGTGTTTTCAATAAGAATCAAACAGCCATCCTGTGTGTTTTCAATAAGAATCAAACAGCCATCCTGTGTGTTTTCAATAAGAATCAAACAGCCATCCTGTGTGTTTTCAATAAGAATCAAACAGCCATCCTGTGTGTTTTCAATAAGAATCAAACAGCCATCCTGTGTGTTTTCAATAAGAATCAAACAGCCATCCTGTGTGTTTTCAATAACAATCAAACAGTCATCCTGTGTGTTTTCAATAAGAATCAAACAGCCATCCTGTGTGTTTTCAATAAGAATCAAACAGCCATCCTGTGTGTTTTCAATAAGAATCAAACAGCCATCCTGTGTGTTTTCAATAAGAATCAAACAGCCATCCTGTGTGTTTTCAATAAGAATCAAACAGCCATCCTGTGTGTTTTCAATAAGAATCAAACAGCCATCCTGTGTGTTTTCAATAAGAATCAAACAGCCATCCTGTGTGTTTTCAATAAGAATCAAACAGCCATCCTGTGTGTTTTCAATAAGAATCAAACA